>NC_142183.1:196000-221000 GCF_026936395.1 Plectropomus leopardus
GACTGACGGGGACCGCCGGTCCAGGTCCAGGGGCCCAAAGTGTCAGGGGGCCCCTGGCCTTCACCCACGAAATATCAAACATCAGATCATCCAGAAGAGACTCAAAATGACCACAAAGAGACATCAAATAACTAAAAGGAGACACAAAACCACAGACACATCAGATATAAAATGCTGTTTACAATGTCTCACAGGGTCTTCATGAAAAAAAGATATATCGGACACCGTATTTGTGTTTGTTTGTTTATTATATGTTTTTTTTATTCAAAATAAAGTCGTTCATTCAAATATATATTAAACCATAATGTAAATGCCTTGATCTAAGATTTCAGGTTTATTGTGCAGTTTTTGAATTTCGGTGTTTGAAGTTTTTTGGAAGTATTTCGTGTGTGAGTCCGCCGTGCCACCAGAGGGCAGCAGACACGCAGGCGCCGGTAGGTGTCCGTCAGTCAGGTGTTTGGCTCGTGGATGTATTATCAGCTGTGAGCTCATCGTGTTTCTGTTTTTTACCTCTAACAGCTTTAATTTAGACGAACACAGTTAAGTGACATAAAACTGAAAGACCTAAAATATTAGACGTCACAGCCGAGGAGCCTGCAGGCGGAAGTGTCCGACCTCAGAGGGACAGGAGACAAAAGGACATCGCAGGTAAGAGTGCCAAAGCACGCGGAGGTGTTTGAGTCACAATGTCAAAACTCGTTTCATGTTTTTCGGTTTCACGAAGAGTCAAAATCTGCTGCTGAAATGTGGCAGAAATATTCAGTAACTCTGAACATATCTAATAACTCAGTAACTGAGTAAAAATATACATAAATAAAGTAAAAAGTGAAAGTTCCTCCCATGCGGGAGGTTTTTTAATTCATTTAAAATTTTAATTAAGATTTTCAAATAAAACGCCGACACAAAACTCCAAATATCAGCTCCGATAATCAGCCAGACACTCCGCAAACCCCTCATTTTTAATTTAATTCACCCCATCATCATTTTTCTGCTTTATTTTGTGTGTCATCTCCCGGTTTTGCAGTTACAAAATAATACATGTACAATATTCTTGGAAAAATGTTTAGTGAAAAAAACATTTTGCACATTTAGTTTTCCGTTTTTGAAAACATCCACTCATTTTTTATGTGGTAATATCGATTTGTGTGTGTGATTTTGTTTTTGAATGTGTGCTTCATTTTCCATTAATGCCAGAAACAAACGACTTTTATGGTTTTAAAAGTCTTTATTGAAAAAAATATACAGATTAAACTGATCTTGACTGAATGAATCAGAGCTCAGTGTGTTAAAGTGAAAACAGACAGTTACTGAACACGGGGAGCAATATTTATAATGAGAGTTTCTCATTTAAATTTATTCGTAAAAGTTCAGTTAGAGGAATTATTTTCTCATCCAGGACGTAAAACAACTCTTTACTCTGTTTAAAGGATAAAAATGGTGTTATCTTATATTTATTAATAACTCCTTTTTGCTCCGTGAGTTTAATTTCATCCAGAAAAATGTAACATTTAGACTGTTTTAATATTTTGGAAAGAATTTAAATAATAATTTGAACTATCGATGAACTTTGAGACGTTCGACATCAATGTGGTGAATCAATGATCAATGATGAATCTTATAAAAAAAATAATAAAAGTTTAATAAAATAATTTGTGTTTCTCAGGAAGTTAACACCAGTTTTATCCCTTAATGTCTCTGCAGAGAAAATACAGAATCAGCCGTAAAAGAATACACTAAGAATATATAGAGAGAAGAGCGGAGCATTTCACTGATGAAAACACAAATTAATATTCAGAACCCAAGAAACCTCATTTTGTCAAACCTAATAAACTTCTGCTCATTTGAACAGAGAATTTTTGTTTTTAGTAATTCACAAACAAATCAGTATGACCGAGGATTAAAAAAAAGACTAAAGTCATAAAATCACAAGAATAAAGTCGTAATTTAGAGAAAAAGTACAACTTTATTGTTGTAATTTAATGAGAATAAAATAATACAATTTTACAGTCATAAAAAGTCCTAATGAGAATAAGATATGATTTCACAAAAAAAAGTAACGAAATAAAGTCGTAATATTACCTGATCAAACTCATAAACTAACGAGAGAAAAAAAATCTGATTAAAGCCACAAAGTCAGGTGACATGTTTTTTTAATCAAGTAAACTCTTTTTCTCATAAAATTATGACTTTATTCTGGCAATATTAAAACTTTTTTTGTGAGTTACTCTCTTTAATTACAACACTATTCTACTAATTTTCTTCTCAAATATATGACTTACCCTTTGTATTATTTATTATGACTTTATTCTGAAAATGGATTTTTGTCTTCAGTGTGGCACCAATACTCCATCAGAGATCAGACAATAATTAGTTTACAATCAGAAAACTTCTCCACCGTCACTTTGGCTCCTCTGCTAAATGAATATTGCACTGAAATATTTACAAGGAAACGCGCTGAACTCTTCGGACCAGACGCAGTGAGAGTTCACACCCAGGCTGCGGTTTTTAATGTGGAATAATAATTAAGAATATTTGATGAACTACAATAACCTGTGTGATGTCGTTTAACCGATCAGAAGTCAAAAAAAGTTTAGCGAAGTGCCCACATTTTATAAAAGGCAACAAATATTCACAAGTTAAAGAAAAAATCAGACCGTCTGAAGGTATCAGAGAACAAGACGAAAAGTGAGAGTGTGACTGTACAGTTGATTGTCAAAGGCACTGAATGCTTTTAAAAATGGAAAATACACTTTTTAATAATAGAAACAAAACTCGGCTACATGCGGAATATTAACCCGGCGGTTTGTAACAGACCGTCTCTGAGAGCGACTGACGGCCGAAAGACAAAAGTCTGATTCACGAAATCATCCGAACATTTAAAAACTGATCTGACGGGATGATGGAAACTGACGAACATGATCGTAACGATGTCGATAAAAATGATCCACCGAAACGTGAACAGAAGTTCAACCTCACATGTAGTGACCCCTCTCTGATCGTAACGTCGTTAACCCTCTGAAACCTGACGTCTCCAGAACTTCGGAAAAAGGCACCAAGCAACGAGTACGAAATGTCTCACCAATCACAAAAATGAAGAGGTAGAAAATCATTTTTAAAAAAGCCAGCACAAAACATCTGGGGAAAAGGAAAAAATGTAGGGAATGATCATAATTACATATGTGAAATTATGTCGCAGAATTATTATATTTTTATTTATGCTTTTTCCAAGTCATTTTTTAAATCTTTACCAAAAAAAATCTTTCCAGGTCATTTATTTGTATTTTTAATAACCCCTTTGCTGTCTTTTTTTGTTTGACTTTTTTTTGTTTGGGTTTTTTTGTTTTGTTTTTCCTTAACCCTCTGAAACCTTTTCAAACCCTCTCTTTAAAAAAACATGGGAGAAGGCAAATTAGCAGCAAGAGAAGAAATGACCCCAAAAAATCATGAAGAAATTTGTAAGTACAAGAAAATTACCTGTAAATAAAAAAAAGCCAAAACATAAATGGCCTTAAAAAATATTGAAACATATTATATACATATTGAAAATGATTTTCAATATGTAGTAATGTGTAGTTATGCTTATTATACATGTAGTTTTTTTGCTTTTTGTCTTTTTTCCACTTGATATTTTACCAAGCTTTATTTAAAAAAAATGTTTCCTAAACCTAATTATTTCTTGCAATTTGTTAAATTTGCCTGTTTTTTAAAAAAAATAAATTTGCTTAAAAGATTAAAAAACTTGTGAAAAGTGTCCTGAAGCAGCACAAGAAAAGTGATGTCACTCCTCTGACCTTTTACTCCCGAATTTCTTGCCAGTTTTTGGGTCATTTCCTCTTTCATTGCACCTCATCTTCAGCCCGTGTTTTTGAAGAGAAATAAAGCCAGTTTGCTCAGGTGTCAAAGGGTTAACAAAGTGCTGGTGCTTGGAATTCATATATTTATAACGAGTAAAAAGAGAGACAGTTTATATCGTCTGTAAAACTGGAATAAACTGGTGTTTTCGAAATAATTTCACAGTTTCTTTTCTTTCAAAAACAGGATGGAAGGCAAAGAGCAACTGAACAAGAAAAGGCCCAAAAATTAGCAAGAAATTGGTAAAAAAAAAATTTTTTTAAAAATTACCAGAAAACATGCAAAAAAATATTTTTATTCTATAACATCATTTTAAATATATAATTATAAGGATTATAATATAGTATAATATAGTTCTCTGGACCTTTTTTTTCCTTTTGGGGATAATATCTAATTATTTATATTAATATCTAAGTAATTTTCTTGCCACCCTTTCCTTGAACGTTTTTTCCATTTTCTGGACATTTCTTGCCAAGTTGCTTGTTACCTTTTTCAAAAGTAAAAAAAAAAAAAAAAAAAGTTGAACCAATGATCTCAGGTGTCACAGGTTGAAATGCTGGTGAGAGGCATCTGAACGCAGCACAAAAAATCATGTTGATTCAGGTTCTAAAGAGTTAAAGCAGAAAAGATTAGGGGATGTCCATGCTGGTTGCCATGGATACAGATCCTCACTTCTGTTTGGCGATGTTGTCCATGTAGTACACGTTGACGAGGTGGCGGTTCAGGTGGCGCCGGTACTCCACCTCCAAAGGGAACGTGCGGTCGCAGAAGATGCACAGGTGACTTTTGAGCTCCGTTGGAGTCGGGAGCTCCTCGGTGGGCGTTTCAGGGTCGTTGGCCATCTTACCCGACCCGGCGCCGTTGCCGTTGAGTCCGGAGTCGTCACTGCCCTCGGAGGCGCTGTCGCTGATGTCGCTTGCGCCTTCATGGCTGCTGTGGATGCCCTCGTCGTCCTCTGGATCGCCAGGTTTGCTCCGCTGAGCCGGAAGCACCAGAGACGGTGGTGATGTCGGTTTGAGGAACGTCGGACCGGGGCGGTCGTCAGTGGGAGAGGGTGTGTCCTCGACGGAGCTGCCGGCTGGAGAAACCTCCATCTTCTCTGAGGGTTTGTTCAGAGTCTTTTCCAGCGCTGTGGGAGCGGCTTCGTCAGTGGAGGTGTCCTCCTGGAGCTCGGAGGTCGGTGTTGGTGTTTCCGGCTGAGCGGATACTTCCGGAGCATCTGTGGATAAAACACTGACTAACGTCTTCTCGCCTTTTTCTGGACTCGCCGTCTGTTGAGGGCTTGTCGCTTTCTTACTGGTGTTCCTGGTCTTCTTCTGCTTCAGCGGCGTCGTCTCATTTTGTGGTTGAGGAGGGGCGTCGTCCATCTTCTTAGCGTCTTCTGATACCGGTGTCACCGGCTGCTTCTCAGAGGCAGAGGCTTTCAGCCGTCTGGTCTTGGTTGGAGTCTCAGACGAGGATTTTTTGGAAAGATCGAGCGCCCCTGCCGCTTTCCTCTTTGCTGCCTTTTCCTTGACCACCTTTTCTTTCTGAATTTTCTCCGGACTCTCTGGTTTCTGTGGAGCTTGTTCGACATGTTCCGGTATTTTCTCCAACTTCTTCGACTTCTTTGTCTTGTTGTTTTTGTTCTCCTTTCCACCGCCTTCAGTCTTCTGATCTTTCTTGGCCAAATTTTCTTCCTCTTTGTCCACTTCCTGCCTCACGTCTCGTTCCTCCTGTTGGTCGGACTTGTCCATCTCAGTCTGGGGTTTTTCTGGATCTGTGGATGTTGCTTTTTCCTGGACCGTTTTCTCAGCCGGCAGCTTTTTGACTCGTCTCTTCACCCTGCTGTCTGCATTTACAGCGACTGTTATCGTCTCCTTCTCTGGAGGATTCTCGTTGACCTTCTCCGTCTTCCTCTGCCTTGTCGTGACCTTGTTCTCTGGTTCCACCTTGTCCTTCACTCTTGGTGCTTTCTCTTTCTCCACAGTGGATTTCTTGGGCGTCTTGTCCGGTGTTTCACTCTGTGCTGGTTCAGCGATGCTGCTCTGTCTGATGGACAGGTTGATGGGACTCGAGTCCACGCCCTCGTCCTCGTCCACGGTGTCCTCTTCCATGTCAAAGTCCTCCTCGACGCTGGATGTATTATCAAACTTGCTCGCTCTGGGATCGGAGTTCTCCTCGACCCCGTCAGAACCGGCTTTCTTGACGCGCAGTTTGACCTTGGAGACGTCCACGGAGACATTGCAGCCGGCGTGCCTGGACTTGAGGTGGTATTGCAGGTTGCACTTCTTGGAGGCGGCGTATTTGCAGAGCGGGCAGAGGAACTGGCGAGGGTTGAGGTGCAGCTCCACGTGCTTCTTGAAGTTGCTGCGGTCTGCGGTCTTGTACTCGCAGTACGGGCAGGACAGAGGTTTAGGGCCGTTGTGGACCTGCCGGGCATGGCGGGTCACCTCATGCTGGTTGGCGGCCAGGTAGTTACAACTCTCACACTTGAAAGGACGCTCACCTGCACACAGGAAGTTCAGAGTCAGAATACGAAGGTGCGTCCAAGTGAGACAGCGGAGGGTTTCATGCAGCAGGTGATGACTGTTCATGCAGGAAGCTTCGTGTTCACACCAGAACAGATCAACCTGAAAACACCTCCGGTCCAAACCCCGCTCAAAGTGTTTCTTTGAACACAGGGTTCATACACATTTTTATGAATAACTTTTTTGGACAATTAAAAAAAAATCAGATTTTTTTCCTTTAAAATTATGGGTCAATTTAAAAAAAAAAAAAAAGATTTTTTTCCTTTAAAATTATGGGTCAATTTTTAAAGAAAAAAATTAGATTTTTTTTTTCCTTTATAATTTTTTGGCAATTTTTATTTTTTGAAAGGTATTTTTTCGTCTTTTTTGAAAAATAATTGGTGACTTTTTGTGGCTATTTGAAAAAAAAGTTTGGCTTTTTTGGCCAGTTTTTTTAAACAAAAACAATTGGAATACTTTTGTGATTTTTGGTTTGGAAGGCACATTTTTTTGTTTTGTTTTTTTTAAATCACCAAAATTACACCATTTATCACAGCCAAACAGTCCAACAGTCTTTGAACATATCATGTGTCATTATACAAGTTTGTGAAACAAAAATCCATGCCTTCCAAAACATTAAGGGTACATTTAATTTTTCAAAAATTTTCCCGGCCTGTAAATTACTATTTGCAAATTGCAATGACTTTTCCAAGTTTTTCATGACCGTATGAACCCCGTGTACAGGTGTGAGGCGTGTTTCCAGACTGAGCTGCCTGAGTGTCAGACAGGAGCAAAACACAACACAGGAGGTTACAACACGGCGTGTAACTGTGAATCTCTTTACCATGTTGATCCGACATCGACTGCTTCAGTGAGAGCAACAAACATAAACATGATGACAGTGAGAAAACAAGAAGAGTACCACACGCTTTACTGCAGTAAGTCTGTCTAGTTGTTGTATCTCTACTTGTAGTATTTGAAGTTTTACTTTATTTGTCAGCTGTCAGGGGTGAGACCAGAAGTTGTTTTTTAGTTTGTCAGAAGTGTGACAGAGTTCATGGTGGACGACTGACCTGAGTGAGTCCTCATGTGTCGGGTCAGGTGGGTCTTCTGAGAACTGGAGTAGTCGCAGTACGGACACTGAAAAGGACGGACACCTGTGCAAACACAGAAAATACATGTTAGCACTTTTAACCCCGCTGAGTTTCATATTTTATCAACCAGGACAGAGGAGAGACGAGGGCGTGTCCCACCTGTGTGAGTCCTGATGTGTTGGATGTAGTTGCTCTTGCGGTCAGAGAAGTAGGAGCACTGGCTGCAGGTGTGCAGTTTGCTGGGGAAGTGATTCCTCAGGTGTTTCCTCCAGTGGTACTGACTGACGGTGGTGTACGGACACAGAGTGCACTTAAACACCCTACACACACACAGCACAAATCACAATAACTATGATGCCCAACAACACAAGTCACCGTTTTTGGTGATCAATAACACGTGTTTCTACCCTGGGTCTGTTATACTTCAGTATTTATATTAGCGATATTGCCAAAAAATACTGTAATGTTTGTTTCTATGCAGATGACACAGTTATTTACTCATTAGCACTTTTTAGCAGACAACACCTTTTACACTGTACCAAATCCTTTTGGTGATTTTCAAAGGAAAAATGGCGATTTTTCTTCAAAAATCTCCCACAATGACAACATTTATCTCAGCTAGTTATTATAAAGGTTTGTGAAATGAAATTCCAGGACCTTTTAAAAGGATTGTTAAACAAATCTTATTCAGGCCTAGAAATTGCTGTTTGCAGATTCGATGACTTTTCCCGACCGTGCGACCGTGTGAACCGTGCGGTCGGCTGTTTCTCTCTTGATTTGCAGACGATGCAGCCCTTTGTATATTATTTATTTCCGAAGCTTTGGCTGATGTTCATCGATTACCTGTGGTCGCTGCCCTCCTTGCTGTGGTGCTTCAGGTGAGCGATGTAATGGTCGTATCTGTTGGTGTTGTAGCCGCACCGTTCACACCTGATCAACCCTTTGATGTCACCCGTCGCCGCCGCGGCTGCCGCCTCCCCGCCGTTCTCCACCTCCCCTCCTGACGGCTCCCGGGCCTCGGGTATTTCGGCCTCCTTGGCCCTCGTCCGGCTCCTGGACTCCACCCGGTGCACCACCATCATCTTGCTGACGCCGTGAGTGCCAAGGTGTTCGACAAACTCCTGCTCGTTCTGCGCCTGGAAGTGACATGGCTTACAGTGGAAGGGTTTCTTCTTCTTCGAGCTCTCCGGCGCCGTGGCGGCGGCGGGGATGTGTTTACGTTGGACTTCCCGCTCAGGTGTTTTGGTGGCGGCTGAGGGGCGTGGCTGAGTGCAGCGGGACAGGTCTTCAGCTTTGTCACCATTGTACTCCTCTTCCTCCTGCAGGTGGTTTCCTACAATGACGGCCTCGATGCCCGGACCGGGAGACTCGGGGTACTCGATGATGCACACCTCTCTGTGGTTCTGGTTGTCGTAGCTGTATCTGATAACACACACACAGGTGACTTAACACACAGGTAACACCAGTTCTGGAGTATAAATAAGTACATTTACCCAAGTATTATACGTAAGTATTAGTTTGAGGTACTTGTAGTTTGAGTATTATACCACTTGATACTTCTCCACGACACTTAAGAGGGAAATATTGTACTTTTTACTTCACTCAATTTATCTGACGGCTTCAGTTACTTTAAGAATTAAGATGTTTGCATAAAAAAACACAAGTTCATGAAAAATGTTTTGGTATAAATTAAATTACCAAACAGTTTCTAGAGTACAGCTGCATTAACTAATTGATTAATCAGTCAGTCAAAGGTCAGAAAATTAGTTGCCAGCTATTTTGGCAAACATTTAAGTCTTTTTCTATAATTTTTAAAACATTTTATGTTCTTTTTTTAAATTAAGTTTGGGGGTATCTTTTTCTTTAATAATAATTCTGGGTTTGTTTGTTTTTTTAATGATTTTTTTTCTTTTTTATAAATTTGAGGGTTTTGGTTCGTTTCGATTTTTTTTCCCCCAAAAATAACTGATATTTTTGGGGTGTTTTTTAAAATTTTTTGTTGTTGTCATTTTGAGTTTTTGTGTGTGTGTTTTTTAATGTTATTATTTTGAGATTGGGAGTATATTTTCTCTTTTTTTTTAATATAATTTTGATGGGGGTGTTTTTACTCCTGACCTGATGATGCTCTCCTCCTCGCTGTCCGAATAGCTGCATCCCACCGTCTTCAGCTCCATCATCTCCTTCTCATCCGCCGCACTGCCGTCTCCGCCACCGCCCTCCGCTGCTGTCACCGCCGCCACGTTGGCCAACATTACCAGCTGGGGGGCGGGCAGCGTGTTCCCGGGCACGTCACTCTGACCGTCGTCCATCACAGAAACACCAACGGGAAACATTCCCACCGAGAACACCGTCTGAGCGGCCATGTTTAGTGCAACTCTTCACCTCCGCGGGGGCGAGAAGCTGCAGAGTCGACAACATGGAAGAAGACCACAATATTAAAAAAGTAAGGCCATTAAGAACTTCTGCTTCATAGTTTTGACGTAGTTACTGTTGTGGTGAAAATGTTTTATACATGGAGAAAAGTGTGGTGGGAGGATGGTCATAGTTTGGTACTGAGAGGCCTCAGAGTCCATCACACCTGGCCTGCTTCATGTGAGGAGTCTCTGGGTGTCAGCACTTCAGATGAGAGTCTTGATGTTCAAGCCTGGATTGAGGTTTACTGTTGATTTATCCAAAGCTTTCGACACAGTCAACCATGATGTTTTACAGCTTAGACTCCTGAGCTCAGGACTTGCGGAGGAATCAGTTGCTTGGTTTGATAATTATCTTAGTTATCGGTCTCATTAGGTATGAAGGACGATATGCTGATATTGTAGCTGTTCACATGGGTGTGCCCCAGGGCTCTGTATTAGGTCCTCTTTTATTTACTATTTATGTGAATAATCTAGGTCAAAACGCTACTTTCCATTTCTGTGCTGATGACCCTGTTGTTTATTGCTGAGTGGCAGCTCTTGTACAGGCCGCTGAATACTTACTAAATGCTTTTTTGGTTGTTCAAAATACACTGAATGAGCTGAAACTTTTCTAAATGCAGATAAGACTAAGCGCGTGTTGTTTACTTACTTAAAGACGAGGTCATAAAATCTACCTGTGGTGCTCACCGTGGGTGGGAAAGAAATAGAGGTTGTTGACTCTTACAGATACCTGGGTATTATGATCGATGACTCCCTGGATTTTAAACCACGTGTGTTGCACCTGGTGAAAAAGCTGAGTCTAAAATTGGGTTTTTATTTTCGAAACAAGCGTGGAAAAAAGCATCTTGTTGTTGCAACTTTCTTACATGTGTTGGACTACGGCCAACACGCCCACAATATTTGCACATAACATCTCATGCTATCATAGAGTGCATTTATTAATTTGACACCTATCGTTATTGTGATATGACATGCGTTTCTTTGCATTATTGCTGTGCCTCTCCCCCTCTCTCCCCCTCTCTCTTTCTCTTTCCTTTTTGCTATGATTGTATTTCATTTGTCATTTACGACTTTTTGTCTCCGGTGATGTGAGGGATGTCGTACGCTGTGAAGCCGTCTGAGGCAAACCATGTTTGTGATAATGGACTCTATAAATAAAACTGGTGACGTGAGTCGACTGCGGCGATCTTTTACATTAGTGGATTATAAATACTGATGCATTAATGTCCTCAGTAACCTACTTTAAGTGCTGACGGTGATAAAGGTGGAGCTCTTTTGAATTATTTCGCGTACTGCTGGGTAGTTTGTGAGTGTCTTTCTGGAGATCACTGATCAACCCAGTTGATCAGTGATCTCCAGAAAGACCAGATCAGTGATAACCCAGTTTTATATTTATCAGTAATATTATGTCATAATTTATTTGTTGATTATATTTTGTTTAAATAACAAACAATATTTTACACAACATAAAATGGATACATTCATGTATAAATACCTAAAATTGTACCAAAGTACAGTGAGTGAGTGTAAAAAAACCTCTTGATATAACAGTTTTCTGTGGAAACCCAAAGTCATTTTGAAGCAGCCCCACAGCTCAGTCGACAGCGCCATACGAGACAAAAACACACCAAATTTAACAAACTGCACTGAAGAGTCGAGAGCGATTTACAAGATACAAAAGGAGAACATGATTTTAACTGGGAACACCGAAAGTGACAAAAACCTCACCTGAGCACACTGACAAATATCTGACGAACTCTGAAATATAGCTAAAGTTAAAGGAAGGTTTGGCATTTGGGACTAATAAAAGTGCAGTCGTAGACAGCTTCTAAAGATTACTTTACTTTGTCTCAGAGCAGGAGTTCAAACTGTGTGGTCATTTAAGTATTAAATCAAATAAAGCCTAAAAATGTAAAGTGTGATAATCAAAACGCGGTTTGTGATGATTAAAACTCACTCAGGAACATTTTACTGCTAAACTCTGATTTATTCTAACAGATCTGCAAAAAAGTGTTCAGATACTTTCAAAGAAACACATAAATGTTGATAAAGTCGCGGCTGCGGTTTGCAGACGGTGTCTCTGGTTTTGGGAGGGTGACGGACGAGCGCGTCCTCCTCCTCTGGAGTCTGTCGGCCATTTTGAAACAGCACCACGGCTCAGTCGACAGCGACAAACGGCACGAAACACGTTCAGAAGTCCATCTGGAAAACGCCACATTTAACCGACTGCCACGAAGAGACGGCCAGCGAGTTCACTAAGTTTTCAAGTGAAAACCAAGAGCCCCGGCGACAGTTACTAAACGTTAGCAGATATAAAACACGGGCGGAATTATTACCGGGAACACAGAAAGTGACAAAATCCTCCCGCGAGCCGGACACCGACGGCCCCCCCGCACAGACCCGACCAAAGCCTCAATGTGGGACAAGTCCCGCAGAAGTTTGGCACGCGGGAAGATAGAAGTAAACGAACACACCGAACAGTACATTTGTTTTAGGGAAAAAAGTCTAAGTTATCTTTAAGCATACGTGAAAACTTTGTGGCTATTTAAATCCCAAAGCAGATAAAGATTAAAAAGTGAAAGTGTAGTAATCAGCACGTGGTTTCTGAGGATTAAAACATCATTCGGGGACTTTTACCCGCTAAACTCTGGTTTGTAAGTGACACATCTGCTGAAACGAGTGTTTAAATGGACACATGGATGCGCCTGTGCTTGAAAAAGTCGCGGTTGAGATTCCCAGCGACCATTTCGGGCTCAGAAAAGTTCGTTTGCGGAAGCGCAGAAGTCGGTTTACTAAACGCGATGTTTGGACGCAGAAGTCTGAAGCGGTTCAAAAGGTTTGCGGGGTTTTTCGGGGCTGAGGGTGTCTGTGGGAGCCGGCGGGATGTGTTTGCGGTGTCCCTGCGGTGTGCGAGTGTTAGCCATGGTCCTGATCAGCCCCGGACAGCGCCTTCTTCTCCGACCCACCGCCTCCATTTTCCTACAAACTGCAGCAACTTTCCGCCGCTCCGCCGCCCCGGACCGCCGCCCCGCAGCCTC
Organism: Plectropomus leopardus; assembly: GCF_026936395.1. NCBI lineage: Eukaryota > Metazoa > Chordata > Actinopteri > Perciformes > Serranidae > Plectropomus > Plectropomus leopardus. The sequence continues at coordinate 208,888 of NC_142183.1, forward strand.
TCCCTCTGCCCGCCTCTCTGCCCCGAACGGCGGCCGCACTCACCGGCTCCTCGGGTCCAGACTTTGCTCAACTTTCCGTCACTTCGGTCCAGTTTTATGTTTGTTTTCTTTCTTCGACGAACAGCGCAGAGAGAAAAGTGTTCAACAAGTTTCCGCACATTCCTCCACACTGACGCACGGCTGCTGACGTCAGCACGTCGCTCCGGCCGCGAGCTGGAGGTTCAGGATTAAATAACGTCATCTGTTGTTGGGGTTATTACACCTATAATTAATATTATTACACTGTTTATTACATGTGTTAATTATATTTCGTTTATGTCATCTGTCGTTGGGGTTATTACACCTATAATTAATATTATTACACTGTTTATTACATGTGTTAATTATATTTCGTTTATGTCATCTGTTGTTGGGGTTATTACACCTATAACTAATATTATTACACTGTTTACTACATGTGTTAATTATATTTCGTTTATGTCATCTGTTTTTGGGGTTATTACACCTATAATTAATATTATTACACTGTTTATTACATGTGTTAATTATATTTCATCTATGTCATCTGTTGTTGGGGTTATTACACCTATAATTAATATTATTACACTGTTTATTACATGTGTTAATTATATTTCGTTTATGTCATCTGTTGTTGGGGTTATTACACCTATAACTAATATTATTACACTGTTTATTACATGTGTTAATTATATTTCGTTTATGTCATCTGTTTTTGGGGTTATTACACCTATAATTAATATTATTACACTGTTTATTACATGTGTTAATTATATTTCATCTATGTCATCTGTTGTTGGGGTTATTACACCTATAATTAATATTATTACACTGTTTATTACATGTGTTAATTATATTTCATCTATGTCATCTGTTGTTGGGGTTATTACACCTATAATTAATATTATTACACTGTTTATTACATGTGTTAATTATATTTCATCTATGTCATCTGTTGTTGGGGCTATTACACCTATAACTAATATTATTACACTGTTTATTACATGTGTTAATTATATTTCGTTTATGTCATCTGTTTTTGGGGTTATTACACCTATAATTAATATTATTACACTGTTTATTACATGTGTTAATTATATTTCATCTATGTCATCTGTTGTTGGGGTTATTACACCTATAATTAATATTATTACACTGTTTATTACATGTGTTAATTATATTTCATCTATGTCATCTGTTGTTGGGGTTATTACACCTATAATTAATATTATTACACTGTTTATTACATGTGTTAATTATATTTCATCTATGTCATCTGTTGTTGGGGCTATTACACCTATAATTAATATTATTACACTGTTTATTACATGTGTTAATTATAATTCATTTATGTCATCTGTTGTTGGGGTTATTACACCTGTAATTAATATTATTACATTATTTATTAAACCTATTAATTATTTTTAAATTACATCATCTGTTGTTGATTATTGAATATATAATTAATATGAATACATTATTTATCAAAGTTATTACATTTAAATGATGTCATCTGTTGTTAGGATTATCACACCTGTAATAAATGTTAATGCATTATTTAGTAAATGTATTAATTATGTTTCAAACATGTCATCTGTTGTTATGATTTGATACCTGTAATTAATAATAATAATGCATTATTTATTTATGTTATTAAATATTTTTAATTACATTATCTGTTACTAAAATTATCACACCTGTAATTAATATTGATGTATTGTATATTAAAGTTAAGAAAGAGACACAAACAACTAAGAAGAGATGCAAAACAGCTACAGACACAAAACAGCCACATGGAGATGCACAATAATTACAAAGCGAGACAAAATGACCAAAAAACTCTACAACAAATGATAACAAAAGGACACACAAAGTTTGACTTTTGAAAAAATAAATTACCACATGAGGGCGTCTCTGCTTCACTTTCAGCATCACAGTGTGTGTGTGTGTGTGTGTGTGTGTGTGTGTGTGTGTGTGTGTGTGTGTGTGTGTGTGTGTGTGTGTGTTTCTGACTGACTGAAGTTTTTTTTTGTTTATTTGCATTGTTGCTCACTTCGAATAAATAAGTAAGTAAAATTAAAATTACACAACCACACATCCATCCCAAACAAAATCAATCATTCACACAGACAGAAATATTCAGACAGGAAGAATGATAACATGACTTTTATTGATCCATGTTTAAAGATCAGAATATGACTCTGCCTGCTGTTATTGTTGTCATATGTTTGGTGTATATACTGTTACTGTGCCATCATTTTTGTCATTCTGTTTTCTGCGTAAAAGTTTTTGTTTTTTTATTTTTGTAAAATTTGAAACTTTATTTGTTAGGTGGATACTTCAAATAAGCCCACCCTGCTTTTTATGTATTTTTGAGCAATTGAGCAAAAATAAAAACATTAAAACATCTGAATGAGACTGATCACACATGCATTTATTAATTTTATTTGTTTTTTATTACTTTTGATGGGGTCCTTTTTCTGGAAATGGTCTGTTAAAACAACAAAAATGAAACCAAAAGTTACAAAAATAGACAGATTAAACACTGTTAAATGATTAATCCATGATTCATGACCTCGCGGTGTTTGTCCTCACAGACTGACACGGCAGGCGGTCACGCCTCGTCCTCGTGCCACCAAAACCCGCTTCAGTCTCGCGTTCATCCACGAAACCAGCCGGAAAACCCCGGAGAGCGGCGCCCGCTGCCAAAATAAAAGCCCGACAGCTGCAGGGCGGGCCTGCGAGAGGAACAGGAAGTATTAGTCTTAGATAAAGAGCCGCAGAGAAGCAAAACGTATTCAGACCAGTTTTGTCCCTGCGTGTCAGCGTCTGGATTAAATCAACAATAACCAATATCAAACCTCAAAAGGTCCTCTGACAGTTTGTGTCCATGTCTGAAGACAGGGACGCTCAGGGGGCTCGCCCACCAGAGGGTCCATTTCAACGCTGAATGTCAGAGATTCAGTTTCCCTTTTCTGTGTAGTCATTTTATTACTTTTTTAAAGGTTTCCAGTCGGATCTTAAAACATTTTCCAAGAGTTGTTTAACAGAAATTCTAAAATTTCTTTTTAAAGAGTTTTTATTCATTTATTTCTTCACACCATTAAAAACAGTCACAAAAAAAAGATAAAAGAGAATACAAAAAAAGGTGTTGAAGAGGTAAGAAATCTAAATGAGCTGATAGAAATACCTCACTGAAGGTAGTACAATAAATTACAAGTAATACAGTAATTTACAGTACTTTGATACGAGCAATATACAGTGCTGCGGTCATACCTGATGAGGGTCATATATCAGCAGTAAGCGGGACAGTGTGCAGGACTTTCTCTCCCTGTTTTTAAGTGTCATGTCTTTCCACTTCTGTAGATGCATGTACATTTACAAAAACAACATGAAAACATAAATGACTGCCTTTAATTTCTGTTTTTATGTTGTCTGGCCCTCACAGCGGTCAGGTTTCTCTGACAGCTCACATCCACGTCTGTGAAAACATGAAGAACATCTACAGTCAGCTCACTTTACAGAATAACGTCCCGATTCAGCATCTGGTCCTCAGATATGATGCTGAATAATGGACAGAAAACAGAGTGAAGCTGACCTTTGACCCTTTGAATATATATCATATATATATCATGTCAGCACTTCATCATTTGATCCACAGCAGCCGCAGGTTCGATCCCTGCCTTGGCTCTTTGCTGGATGTCATCACCTCTGTCTCCTGTTCGAGCTAATGTATCTGTAATATAAATAAATGGAAAATCCCCCTAAAATAATTTTAAATAATGATCACAATAGTTAGTGTAAAAATTCTTGAGTTATGGCCAAAATAATAATTAATTTTTATTTTTAATGTAAATATCTGTTTTGTCCATAATAATTGAAAACACTTGCAGCATGTCTCCCCTCTCTTCTGTCAATGTCGTCAGCAGCACTATCAATAAAGTGATATACAAAAGAAAACACCTTAAAAAACTAAAAATAAATTTATAAATAAATAAATAACGGAGAGGAAGTGAAAATAGCGGAACCAAGCGATTATACTTTTATTTTGAACTGAGCGGAAGTGTAAGGGGACATGTCGTCAGCTCGGCAGTCCGTGTCCTCCGCGTCTTTCTGCGTTTCTTCGCGTCGCTGTCAGAAAACAGCGCCGCTTACTCGATAACTTGTTGAAACTTTGTTTTTAAGTTGTTTTTTATTATCTGAGGGACTCCGCGTGTCCTCGGCCGTGTTTTAGGAGCCGGAGACACGGAGACACAGAGACACGGAGACACGGAGCCGCTAACTCCGTCCACACTCCCCGTCACTGTGAAAGTGAACGCACGGAGAGCTAACCGAAGCTAACAGCTCTCAGACCGGGACCGAGATCACAGACTCACCGCAGAAACGGTCTGCTCACTTTTGTCAGTGTCTCCCGGACCGGAGCTCGGTGTCCTCGAGGCGCAAAGTTTCCGGTGAAGTTGAGGAAAATGGAGCCCGAGAGCTAACAGTCAGTCAGCGGGGAACCAGGTAGATCCGGGACCCGGAGGACGAGCCAGGACCCGGAGGACGAGCCAGGACCCGGAGGACGAACCAGGACCCGGAGGGCGAACCAGGACCCGGAGGACGAGCCAGGACCCGGGGGGCGAACCATCAGTGTCTCTGTCCCGCGTCCTCCCTCGCAGGCTACAGGCGGATCGGCGGTCTCCCGGTGAGGCAGGATGGCCGGGGAGTCCTCCGTTAACTTCTCCCTGCTCCACCGGACCTGTAAGCTGGTGGTCCTCCTCTGCTTCCTCCACATCTCCGTCACCGTCGTCTTCTACGTCCGCTCCCTGGACCTCCGGTTCGCCTTCGTCCAGAACCAGCAGTCCCGGAACACCGCCAACACACAGACGGGCCGGGTCAGACCCGCAGAGCTCAGCCGTGTCACACAACCGAGGGAGGCCCGGGAGGAGGCGACCGCGGAGCTGGTCCCGCAGCAGGAGCAGAGAGACGAGCCCAGACCCCCGGAGGAGGAGCAGAAGGAGCCGGAGAGGAGGCTGGAGAGATGCCCAGAAACATCGCCTCTGCTCGGTAAGACGCGCTCCGACCCCCCGCCTCTGGTTCAGGTCCACAGTCAGGGTCAGAGGGCTCAATAATGATAATAACAATAACAACAACAACAACAACAACAATAATAATAATAATAATAATAATAATAATAATAATAATAATAATAACAACAATAATAAAACGAAGCTCATCAACAACAACAATAATAATAATAATAATAATAATAATAATAATAATAATAACATTACTGTGATATACATATATAAATGTGTGTGTGTGTGTGTGTGTGTGTGTGATATCGATTATCAGGGCCGATATCAGCATTTTATTTTAATGATCACCAATAAATTGTATTAATTAAAAAGTGCAAGGAAAGTGTCAGCATGGGAGGAACTTTTACTTTGTGAAACCTCAGGGAGATATCTTTATTTATTCATTTTTAATTTATATTTTAACTAAACTTTAAAAATCTTGCCATTTATGATGTTGAAAGTTTTAGTTTTGACTAAACATTTGCCAAAGCATTTAAACAAAGTTTTGTGTTTGAGTTTGTGAATCGGTTCCAAATATCGGTTATCGGTCTAATTAGCTACTAATAATCAGTTTATTATCAACAAAGAAAAGCATCAAGTTCTCATACTGAAGAAGCGTGAAACCAGAAGATGTTTATTTTTGTGCTTAAAAAAGACTAAAATGGTAATTCAGTGACGAATGTAGTTCCCAGCGAACTTTCTGTTGACTAACTGGCTGATTAACTGACTCATCACTGCAGCTGTAGTTTCTATGGAGACGCTTCTCCACAGATACCTGAACAAACACCTGAGCTGCACAAAGACAGGTGAATGAGACAGACAGGTGAGAGGAGAGACGGCGAATGACGAACTCCGATCAATGCTATTTCAGAGCGATCGCGTCTCACCTGAGCACACCTGCTGTGCCTGCTGTGCCTGCTGCGGCGGCTGCGGTCGGTCTCAGCTGCAGGTAAACAGACGAGTGATTCAGTCGCCGTCAGACTGCAGAGGAACCAGCAGTGCTGTTGATTAGTTACGCTACTGATGATATCACAGTTTAAACAATGGAAACATTAACCCCTTGAAACCTGGATTGATATCGATGTGTTCAGATAATTTTCGCTAGCATTTAAGACCTTTGATGCCTGAGCTTCTTAGTTTGATTTATTTTCAAAAGATGGGAAAAAGGCAATGAGCAACGCTGCAAGAAATGTCCTGCAAATTGCATTTTAAAAATGGTGACAAGAAACATAACCTGAATAAGAGGAGAGAGAGTAAATCTCAAGAAAATCAAACAATTATTATTATTATTTTAGCTTTTTTCCAGGTTGTATTTTTGATTTAGTCTTTTTTTTAAAAAAAAAAAAGACTTTGTGTATGCAAATTTTCAGGAATTTTTCTTGCAACGTTTACTAATTTCATGCTAATTTTTTGGGGGTCATTTTCCATAAAGTTGCTTTATGCCTTTTTTTATGTTATTGAAAGAAATCAGGTGGATTTGCTCAGGTTTCAAAGGGTTAATCGTGATAGGTGTATTATTTATTTTTATTATTATTATCATCGACTGTCTGAAACAAACTGTTAGCTGATTGATCATCATAATATTTCTTATTTATCATTAAAACCATAATTTTAATTAACGGTCAGCAGTCTGAGGAGGCGGTGATGAGTTCTGCTGTCATGTCAGGTTTTTGTGCCGTTAATGAGACGTCAGCGTGCGGCCGGTGTGTCTGATTACTCCTCACTGTGTTCATGTTGTGCTGCACTGTGTGCGTCAACTGTCGCAAGATAGATCAGGGCGAACTCTGTAAGTACCTCTTCGTCTCGAGGGAAACGGCTGTGCAGCAGCTGCAATGCAAAGTTAGAGGAGTGCAGATACAAAGCGTGCAGTAAGGACCAACCTAACAGCAGAAAGCAAAGAACGTAAAAAATGCAAATATAAAATACAGTATATGGCAAATTTACCCAGATATGAACTAGCTCACAGTAATATTAAAAATAAAAAAACTAGCTCACAATAATATTACAAATATAAAAACTAGCTCACAGTAATATTAAAAATAAAAAAACTAGCTCACAATAATATTACAAATATAAAAACTAGCTCACAGTAATATTAAAAATAAAAAAACTAGCTCACAATAATATTACAAATATAAAAACTAGCTCACAGTAATATTAAAAATAAAAAAACTAGCTCACAATAATATTACAAATATAAAAACTAGCTCACAGTAATATTAAAAATAAAAAAACTAGCTCACAATAATATTACAAATATAAAAACTAGCTCACAGTAAAGTTAAAAAATAACACAGACATTAAATTTAAACAATGAATGATTTCCACCTTGTAAGTAACTTTATTCAGTTCATGTCAGTCTAACACACACTCCTCTGTTGAGCGTCCAGCAGTGATTGTAGCCTAAATATCGAGATTATAATTAACTGGAGACAAAAGTTTTTCCAACTTCATGTAGATCAGAAACTCTTTAATATAAAAACAACTTATGAGAATTTGCTGAGAAACATAAACAGCAGCTCCTCTGTTTATGTTTTCATATCTTTGCTCATCATCCAGTGATCAGAGTGTGAAGGGTTAATCAGTGCTGATGTTTCGGACTGCAGAGAGCAGCTGACGGCGTTACGAGTCTGCTGGGAGACACGTTGTAGAAAAGCAGATGTTCGTGTTGGCGGAGGTCACGTGACTTTAGTGAAGGATGGTAGATAACGTCTGACGCGTCCGTCTGTCATCTCCAAACCTGAGCAGTCAAACTGAGGAGCAGAACGCTGCAGCTGTCAGCACATGTTTGTATAGAGCGGCGTGTACGTAGTTAAACATATATAACACTGAATCATCGTTACCTTCCTGCCTTCATGCAAACACGTTATTTAAATAACAGAAACTTTCATTATCGATGACAGCAGTCAGTCCAAACTCACAGATCCACTTTATTATGACCGAAAAAAACCTAAAATAATACTTTTACGAGAGGATTGTGGAAATAGATTCTGATTAATTAATGAAGGAAATGTTGCAGCTCAGTGTACTTCCCCTAATTGTTTCCAACACAGACTCTATGGTATCAGGGTGTCTGCAGGCCCTTTAAAAGTCCTTAAAATGGCCTTTTAATTTTATGAATATTAGGCCTTAGAAGTCATTAAATATTCTTACCTTTGACTTTCTGAGGTATTTGTTAACACAAACATTTTATGTAACTTAATGTATTCATCTTTTAGTTTCATTTTTGTCAAAATGAGTCAAGCTCGTCTATGTAAAAGCTCACATTTATGATGTTAAGTCAAGTCAATTTTATTTATAGAGCCCATTTTCACAAAACACAGTTTGCCTCAGACGGCTTTACAGCGTACGACGTCCCTCTGCCCTCAGACCCTCACATTGTCTATGGAAAAACTCCCAAAACATGCAATAGATGTCGTAAATAACAGTTGAAATACACTCATGACAAAAAGGAAAGAGAAAGAGAGAGGGGGAGAGAGGGACAGCAGTAATGCAAACAGACGCATGTCATATCACAATAACCATAGGTGTGAAATGACTAAATGACTATGATGATGTTGTGGGTGTTGATCAGAGTCTCATACGTATACTGATAGTGGAGGCGTGGCTCATAATAAAGGCAGCAGGAGGTCGCATCAAGCAAGAACACAGGCGTAGCTTCAGACAGGACCACAGCAACGGCAAAATCAAGACCACGATCAGGGCGAGACGGGGTAACAGTATCGGTGCACGAGCACGGCCAAAGGCAGGATCACAGCACCAGCACGGCTGTCACCACGATCAGACGCAGCCAAGGCTGCAGCCGGGATCCGGGAAAACTAGGAAACAAGGGAGCAGGAACGCTCCGGAGAGGCAACGGAGTTAGCGTAATGCAGTAAACAGACATGAGCCTTTTCAGATGGAGGGAGCAAGAGAAGGAAAAAGGAGCTCAGCGTATCAGAGGAAGTCCCCCGGCAGGTCACACCTATGTCAGCCTAACTAGGGGCAGGTCCAGGCAGCCTGAGCCAGCTCTAATTATAAGATTTATCAAAGAGGAAGGTCTTAAGTCTACCCTTAAAAGTTGAAACGGTGTCTGCCTCCCTGACCGAAACTGGAAGATGGTTCCATAGGAGAGGAGCGTGGTAGCTGAAGGCTACAAATCATTTGTTACAAATCTGCAAACCTGCCACTTTATACCGTGGCAAGATTTAATTTCATTCTAATAATATAAAGCCTTTAAAATGTATATGTTACAAATCTGCAAACCTACCACTAATACTTTATACCGTGACAAAATCTAAATGAGGCTTACTCACTCTAATAACCATATTCCTACATGAAACGTCCTTATGCTAGACCACACGTACAGCTAACCTTAATACCGACCTGCAATGCTTGAATAAGAAGAACATGATTGTTTTTCTTCAAAAATTTGTTTTAAGTTTGTTTAGGAATTATCTTAAAAAAATGTCAAGTGTATGATACCAGACACCCTGGAGTGTGTTTACTCACCTGTCAGTATTCTCCCAGGTACGTTTGTATAAGCAATAATACCATCATTAACATATATGTATATATATCAAGTAGTATAGATATATATGTAGATATAGATATGTAGATGAACGTCCATGTGGATTCAAGGATGAACTGATAGATTTGTGGGTTTTTGACCGTAGCTCATGAGTGTAGACACTCATCATGTTGAACAGGACATGCAGGTGCAGGTAAACTGGTTCATCCTGTCCACCTGAATCGTTGCCATCATAGCAGCACATATCTGATACCACAGCTTCATTCACGGTGAGCGTCTGTTCAGAAACACTGTGGCAAACAGCAGGTGAAATCTAAACGGTCTCTAACTCTAATAACTTAACCCTTTAAGACCTGTGAAAACTGGCTTGAAGAAAAAAATGGAAGAAGGCAATGAGTAACTTAGGAAGAATTGATAACATTTTGTGGATATGTTCCTTTTTATTTGAAACAATAATTTTGTAATTCTAATTTCCTGCAATTTGTGGGACATTTCTTGCCAAGCTGCTGATTGCCCTTCTCCCCATGTTTTTTAAAGAAAATCAACCAATCATCTCAGAGTTCAGAGGGTGAAATACTTGTGAAAGGCGTCCGAATGTAGCAGAGAGAAGTGACGTTGATCCAGGTTTTAAAGGGTTAACAGCTGGCAGAGGCTTACGTCACTACATTCAAGATCAGAAAAAAGAGATGGAGGACGACGAAAGAGCGCAAAGAGAAGGAGTTGTGTCTGCTCTTCAGACTTTCTTCGGTTTTAAAAGAATCCAACTTGTGTCCGTCTGAAGGAAAACAAAACATTTCAGAGCTTCAGAGAAATCAGCCTGCAGCTGCACTTTTTTTACTAACGCTGTAATTACCGCCGGAGAAACCACAGCAGTAGAAAATCCTCCTGCTCGCCTGACAGCAGTGGTAACATGTTCTTTCACCTGTGAGTTATGTAAACTATGCTCACGAAAAACTTCAGTCTGCAGGCTACGCTAACAAGCCCAGCCGAATGTCGGCTTTAGCTGTGAAGCTTGTGAATTTGACTTTTGCCATCAAGTGTCTGTTAATATTGGGATTAACCAATTATTCAAGAATTTTAAACTTGACACCATGTGGCCAATATTTTGAGAAGAATTTGAAAACATAAACTGTCATAACACTCATGATCTGTTCACCTTTATGAATCAACACTCGCTACTCAAACAATACGATATCTGTCAGTACTTAAAAAAAAGTTTAAATCAAAAAAATGGATTGAATGAGGGCTGTATAATATGAGGACAGTATGCAATAACACGGTCAAATATCGCAATAACGATATTAAACACAGTAAATCAAATCAAATCATAGATTTGGAGAATTGTGACCCTCGTGGCGTGATGACGTTAAAATTGGTTCATGCTCTGTGACCTCCTGACTGTAGAATAACTATAAATATGTTTATAGGTGGAGGGGATACTGGGAAACACCCTGAAACAGCAAGAATCTTAGAAAATACCATGATACAAATGTTTGGTCACAGCGCCCTGCAGCTACATTATAAAAAAGACACTTTCATCTCAACAGGATTTACGCTCAAAGCTTAGAGCACGGCAAGCAGGCCGAATTCACCTGTGCCTCATTAACACAGGTGTCACGCCGCCACACTCGCTTAACGCCAACACAGCAGTGTTTCCCACAGCTTCACTGGTTTGGGGGGTCGAGCTGGGGCTGGATGACAATGGTTTCCCAGGACACCCGTCCCTGCGGCTCCAGTTACCATTAAAGAGAACTTCGATAATTCCCCATTCATTTCCTACGTACTGTATTTATCTATGTTTATTCATCCATTTATCCCCCTCTGATGTAATGATCGGGGAAACACGAGCTGTGTTCGAATTCTCAGCGGTTAATTTCATTCACCATATAGTGCACTAAAAAATACCCACAATGCTCAGCAAATTTGAGTGTACATATGATGTACCTTATATTTAACTGCCGTATACCACAATGCAATGCGGTCGTGTATTTGGAAAGAAAATTCCAGCGCCGTGTCCGACATCTTGTTCAGTTAATCCCTGTGTGGTAAGACAACAGTGAGTGAGAGAGTGAACGGTTTCGATCAGAGCTTCTGCGATGACATTTGATGTCTTCAAGGTCAAAGTTGGGCCTGGAGGTACGGCCTTGAAATGATATGATGATATTATTCGGCCATATCGCGATACTTGGTATATATCATGATATTTTAAATCTCATCCAAAGCTTCATAAATGCGGGACTGGGCAACAAAATCAAATGTCACGATATGAAGAAATGTGTAGACATCGATATTGCGACAGTATTTTCAGGATGACTATTTGTAGTTAAACAAAATATCAACATAATGAGATTTGTTAATGATCATCAGTCGTGTGGTTGATGGTAATGACTTGTGAATGATTAAATGACTTAAGTGGGTGAACACGAGTATTAGAACAAGAAGAAGAGTTCGATAAGTTTGGAAAATACATCACTTTCCTGCAGCCTTTAAACTCAGGAGAACACAACACTTGTTTCATATCATGA
>NC_142183.1:228500-283500 GCF_026936395.1 Plectropomus leopardus
GAGTCTGTGAGTCTGAGTCTGTGAGTCTGAGAGTCTGTGAGTCTGAGAGTCTGAGAGTCTGTGATTCTGAGTCTGAGAGTCTGAGAGTCTGAGAGTCTGAGAGTCTGAGTCTGTGAGTCTGAGTCTGTGAGTCTGAGTCTGAGTCTGTGAATCTGAGAGTCTGTGAGTCTGAGAGTCTGAGAATCTGTGAGTCTGTGAGTCTGAGAGTCTGTGATTCTGAGTCTGAGAGTCTGTGCGTCTGAGTCTGAGTCTGTGAGTCTGAGTCTGTGAGTCTGTGAGTCTGTGAGTCTGAGAGTCTGTGAGTCTGAGAGTCTGTGATTCTGAGTCTGAGAGTCTGAGAGTCTGAGAGTCTGAGTCTGTGAGTCTGAGTCTGTGAGTCTGAGTCTGAGTCTGTGAATCTGAGAGTCTGTGAGTCTGAGAGTCTGAGAATCTGTGAGTCTGTGAGTCTGAGAGTCTGAGTCTGTGAGTCTGAGTCTGAGTCTGAGTCTGAGTCTGTGAGTCCGAGTCTGAGAGTCTGTGAGTCTGAGTCTGAGTCTGTGAGTCTGAGAGTCTGAGAGTCTGAGAGTCTGAGAGTCTGAGTCTGTGAGTCTGAGTCTGTGAGTCTGTGAGTCTGTGAGTCTGAGAGTCTGTGAGTCTGTGAGACTGAGAGTCTGTGAGACTGAGAGTCTGTGAGTCTCTGAGTCTGAGTCTGTGAGTCTGTGAGTCTGAGTCTGAGAGTCTGAGAGTCTGTGAGTCTGTGAGTCTGAGTCTGTGAGTCTGAGAGTCTGTGAGTCTGTGAGACTGAGAGTCTGTGAGTCTGTGAGACTGAGAGTCTGTGAGTCTGTGAGTCTGAGTCTGTGAGTCTGAGTCTGAGAGTCTGTGAGTCTGAGAGTCTGAGTCTGTGAGTCTGTGAGTCTGAGAGTCTGAGAGTCTGTGAGTCTGAGAGTCTGAGTCTGTGAGTCTGAGAGTCTGAGTCTGTGAGTCTGAGAGTCTGAGTCTGAGAGTCTGAGTGTCTGAGTCTGTGAGTCTGTGAGTCTGAGTCTGAGTCTGTGAGTCTGAAACGAAAGTGTAAACTCGGCTCGTTGTTAAAACTCTGAACATCGATGAATATTTGTGATCAGGCCTGATGCTGACTCAATGAAAGCATAAAATCAGTGTTTCATATTTTTTAAAGCTTGATTTTGAGTGTGTGACATTAAAGTGGGCCCTAAAGGGTTAACTGTTAAAGTTCACTGACAAACAAAACTATGTTTTTTTGGCTTTTAACCCATTATTAGCATCAGCGGTTTTGCACTGCATGAACTGGCCTGGTAGCCTAACGTCATATGACACGTGCTTCATCAGCTGACCCATATTTTCTCTGAAATCCAAAATATTTCCACATTGCTGATTTATTCCGAATAAATAACAACGTCAAAGAGAATCCGTGAGTGAAGAACCGTCTCAGAGCCTCCACAGGGATGTGAAACAACCTCAGAGAGGTTTTGTCTCTTTGAGTCTGAGTCTCGTCTGTCTGAGGCGTGGCAGATCTCTTGCACGCCGTGGCCGGGTTCCCGTTGTCACGTCGCCCTGATGACGTGTTGTAACCTCTTTTAGGGTCAGACTGGAAACCAGTTCAGTCAGTGAGCTGAGAGGAGTTTACTGATTAACTCTGTGTTTCTTTATTGTGTGTTAGACGTGGACGCTGTGATCCGGTTTCACGCAGCGCTGACGCTACTACAACTACTGCTGCACGTGTTTCACATTAAAACCAAAAGAGGAAATGAATTCAGCCTGTTGAGCTGCTGGAGGACTTTCTTTGTCAAACATCTGTTAATGAACAACATCTGTGTGTTTAAGGGAAACACGGCTTTTTCGTCCCGTCTCTCTGTTTATTAATCTCTTATTACATATTCGTCAGCCAGCCTGCATCAGAGTCGACCTGCACGTCCCCGTCTGTTCTGCCTGTAAAACAAATGTTTGGTGACTCATCCTGCACGCGGGGGCGTTTGCTAAAGTTCAACCAATCCAACGAGCCTCTGAGCGATTAACGAGCACAGCCGTCACATAAAACCACAGTAACAGACAGACAAATGTGGAGAGAGGCAGGAAGAGACGTGTGTGCGGATGTGATTTATAAAACAGTGTGGCCGAGCTTTAATTCATTCAGCAGTGTTACATTACATTTATATCATACACGTTTTTTAGGCTATATCATGATACACGATACAAACATGGCAATATTTTGAAATCTGCCAAATAAGGTAATTCCTGCGCGACGCAGAGATGCAAAGCAACAGAATGAATGTTAAATACATTTAAGCTTTTTAATGGAAAATAATACGCGTGGGTCATGTTGTGGTCATGTTCCCAAACTCTGCTGTTAGCTCACAGCTCAGCAAGCCTTTAATTCTTCCAGCCTCCGTAACTCACATTATTCCCGTCGTCGGAGCAGTGAGACGACCGCAGTCAGCAGAAACACTCGTCAACAAAATAAAAGTCTCAGGGAGTTAAAGGGAGGAGCTGCTCTCAGTGTGCAGTGATAAAAACAGCTCAGACGGACACGCAGCCACACGTTTCCACTGAATGTAAATGAGCCGCACACCTCAACTCACCTGTCCTACCTGCCTGTGTGTGTGTGTGTGTGTGTGTGTGAGGAGGCTCCGTTTACACCTGTCAGACACAACGATCAGGTCTTTTAATCATCCATTAATGGTGTCAGTGACAATCAGGATGCCAAATATATATATATATATATATATATATATATATATAATTATATATATTCAGCTCCTCACTGCGCTGCACAAACACAGTAAATACCCGACCAGGAGTCGTGGTGCAGAGTAGTTTCTTTTTTTTTGTTAAACAATATTTTTATTGAAATTTTGAAAACAAGTATCAATATTTTCATGTTATTCATGTAACATCTTGATTTCAGTCAGTGATCTATGCAGAAGGACAAAAACCCCAAAAAAACAACCGTGTCAGTGACATGATCGTCCCGCGTGTCCTCCTGTTCATTATAAGGGACATTTCAAACTTTTTAAAACTTTTGTTGTCTTTAATGATACAAACATAAAATCAAAAATGAAAAATAAATCTATAAATATTAACAAAACACTATTAAAGCAGGCAGGAGACGTAACAGACAGAAATGAGGTGTAGCAGAAGTTGGATATGACAGTTGAGTGTGTGTTTCTCTGTGTGAACACTGAAGTCTTTCCCAAAACTCGGCAGGTCACGACAGGCTGTGAGACAACGTGCAGCCCCACCGAGCACAGACTGGCTGACTGTGATGTCTCTGAGTGTGAATCAGTGTGTGTGTGTGTGTGTGTGTGTGTGTGTGTTAGCAGCATGGAGCTCTGTGAGGTCTAACAGCAGATCAGACTGAGCGTGCTCAGATTAAACTCTGTTTAAAGTCTTCTTATCTGCTCTTTGTTTGTTTGTGACTCACACTTTGTTCTTCTCTCTCCTGTCTGTCCTCCTCCTCCTCCTCCTCCTCATCTTTTATGGTAGTTTCCTCCTCACTCCCTCCGCCTCCCTCGCTCACCCTGCCTCCCCCTCCCTCACCCCTCCCTCTGCACGTCAGGCGTTTCTGACCAATGGCTGTGGTCGCTGGAGACGTTGAGACCCGCCCCCTGCTTGGTCTCGGCCAATAGCGGTGGCTCTGGTAATACAGGCTTCTCTTTTTTTCTAGCTGCTTCTACTTTTCTTTGTTTCCTGCAGCAGAGAGCAGACGTCACTGACGTCAGTGTACATGTGGAAACATCTGCTCAACACGCTGCACGTCCTGTCTTCACTAACCTCCGCAGACTCGGCCGTCTGTCCGCAGTCACAGACAGAAAACTTCAGCACCCTCACACTACACTAGAAAACACACACATTACTGCAGTTTATATGCTCACATGATTACAGGTTATATACAGTACCAGGGCTGGTACAACATGCGTCTTTACTGATTCGGTACTGTCACGATACCCGGCTGCTGACTCCAAATATATGAGCAAATATCTGTGTACTCTTCTTTTACGTTAGACCAGTGATACCAAACATTTCCTAAATTCACAATGAAATAAAGTGACTGACGCTGAGAACTATTTTTATCCTTTCAGTGTCCATAAGGTGCATAAAACAGCATCAAAATAGAGCTTGTTGAAATCCTAGAAATTTCATTAAATTCCTAAAATCCGAGAAAGATCCTTAAATCCAGAAGTGTCCTAAAATCATGGAAACATCATAATATCAGAGAAATGTCCTAAAATCTGAGAAACGTCCTAAATTCCTAGCAACATGTTTGGGGCTGCTGACCGGCCCCTGGCCACATTTTTCAAAAGTGTCCCCTAAACGAAGCACACTGAGTGTCCCTCATGTAGACGATGGATAACAGTCCAATCAAAGTCGTCCAGAGACTGTTTGTCCTCATGAGACATGCTTCCAAAAACAGTGGACATCTCATGTTAGTCCGTCTCTGCAAAGAAAAGTGGTAAATAACCTAAAAACTGTGAATATTCCTCCGTCAGCTGGAGGCTCTGTGATATCTCAGGAACGCCTCCAGGGAACGCCTCCAGGGAACGCCTCCAAATTTGGCACAAACCTTCACCTGGACTCAACAATGAACTGATTAGATTTTGGTGGTCAAAAGTCAAAGGTCATCATGTGTCCTTCTCATTTTTGTGAAGACAATATCTCAAGAAGGCCTTGTGGGAAAAACGAGAGAAGAAGACCACGATGTGGCGTTGTGTTTGAGTGAAACGTGGAGGCGTCGGCTCTGTCTGCCCTGCAGGTGGTAAACAAACCTCACACCTGAGAGCTCGCTGTTGGGCGCCTGGAAACCAGCAGTGTGTTTGCTGCTGTCATAGTAACCGTAGGAGGAGGAGTTAATATCACCTTTTCATGTCAGAACATCAGGCTCTTTATATGAAGCAGCGACACCTGATCGGGTGTGTGAGCGACACCTGATCGGGTGTGTGAGCGACACCTGATCGGGTGTGTGAGCGACACCTGATCGGGTGTGTGAGCGACACCTGATCGGGTGTGTGAGCGACACCTGATCGGGTGTGTGAGCGACACCTGATCGGGTGTGTGAGCGACACCTGATCGGGTGTGTGTGGCCTCGTTCTCTCAGCGTCTGCACAAAGACGTCAGATCAGATTAACCCTCTGCTCTCCTGTGAGGCCTTCAGGGACTGTAAGCTCAGAGTAAATCACTGGTTCTGAGCGACTCAGAGCGACCTGGAAAACAGACGAGTCACTTCATTGTGTGGACAGCTTTAACCCTTTGAGACCCAGGTCGACCTCATTTCTCCTGAGCTGCTTTCAGACACCTTTCACAAGTAACTTTTGAACCCCGAATAAATCGGATGAACTCTTTCAAAAAGATGTGGAAAAAGGTGATGGATGACTTATCAAGAAAAGTCTGAAAAAACGCACAAAATGAAGATGTAGAAAATTATTTTTAAAAAAGCTGGGGGAATATACCAGAACTATATTTCTAATGATCGTAATTATACATTGGAAATGATTTTACTTATAATTTTAAAGCAGTTTTTCTTTTCTGTTCTTTTCTTTTTCTTTTCTATTTCCTGTTTTTTCTTTTTTGTAATTTTAATTGACTTTTTATGATTTTTTTGCGTATTTCCTCTAACTTGGCTCATTGCCTTTTTTCCCCATGATTTTGAAAGAAATCAGGCCAATTCTGCAGGTTTCAAAGGGTTAACACAGAGACGTGACTCCACCTGCTGCAGGTGTTTCACATGGACTCGTCCTCTCCTGGTGCAGGTCCTCGGCCTGTTTGAGGATGGCGCGCTGAACGAGAGATAAATGAGCCGATGAATCCACTGAGAATCCGTTTTTAGGATTCATGGATAGTTTAGGAACATAAAAGTGTTTCCACAGTCTGAGCAGACAGCAGCGTTTGTGATGAGAGCTGAAGTGAGTCTGAGTCCTGCTGAAGGCGGGACCAGTACAGCCAGTCTGAGGCTGTAACCCAGCGACGACAGTGAAAAGCAGTGACGTGAAAGGGTTAAATGAAGAGATAAATGAGGGGCATTCATCTCTGCTGTTTACAGTCACTAACCGTCTCGTCTCTGAGTTATCTGTTAGATTAAAATCCTCTCAGTCCGAAAGTTATTCTCTCTCTTTTTTAAATTATCGTCAGATCTCGTGTGCAGAACAAAACTCATATTCAGCGTTTGTCACTGCTGATAAATCAGCTGATTATTGTGTGATTGATCACTAAAATCTTTAAAACGCCACATGTAGTGAAAAACCAACTCTACACACTCTCAAAGTGACTTCTGTAATTTAGTCAAGTCAGTTTTATTCATAGAGCCGATTATCACAAACACAGTCTGTCTCAGAGGGCTTTACAGCAGGCACCCTCCCTCTGCCCTCAGACCCTCACATCACCGAGGAAAAACTCCCGAAAAACAACCCCTGTAACGGGGGGGCACAGTAATAATGGAAACAGACGCATGTCATAATAATAATTTACATTTGTAATTAATATTTTCCATCCTGTGGTTAAAAACCAGCAGAAATCTTGGTGCTGTTTCCTGTCTGCCGACCGTTTTTCTCTTTCTTTCCTTTTATTACTGTGAGATCTCGTGTGCGGAGCAAAATCAACAACTGCCAATCGCTCTGAGCGATGATCGGTGGTGATCCTTTTATCGTCAGCTACGTGCAGTGAAGAAAACTCGTTTAAGCGGTTTTTAAAAACTGAGCAGTAGATCCACATTGTGCCTTGTATGATATCTGGGTGTCATTTTGACTATTTTCCACCTGCTGATGTCATTTCCACTCGGTGATCGTCACAGTCGGTGTAATCACAGACGTATCTCAGACCGTCAGCAGCTACAAGAAAAACATTAAATTAACTTTGCATGTAGTGTGTCGGAAATAATTCATTTCCTGTGGTGTTTTTTTCATCTAAAAGCATAGTGGCATCATGACAAAAACCTGGCATTTAAAGGGTTAAGATCCTAGGAATTAACAGAGTTTTGATATTTATGATTGAGACGTGTTGGTTAAAAGATAAACTCAGTGAAAGTAGAAAATAATATTAATGTTTAATATTTTTTAAAGCTTGATTTTGAAAAAGCTCATTTTGTGCTCAGTGCGATTCGAGTGTTAAAGCCAGTGTGTGTATGTGAATATTTGGTCTGGAGATATATATACCGTATATATACTGTATATACTGTATATACTGTATATTATATGTATATTTCTGTGTTTTTAACCCCGCGTGTATCTGTGTGGATCAGGACGGAGACGAGACCTTTAACCGAGCCAAGCTGCTGAACGTGGGCTACACGGAGGCTCTGAAGGAGTACGACTACGAGTGCTTCGTCTTCAGCGACGTGGACCTGATCCCCATGGACGACCGCAACACCTACAAGTGCTTCAGCCAGCCGCGACACCTGTCCGTGTCCATGGACAAGTTCGGCTTCAGGTGAGACCGCGCCCGCGCTGTCAGGCGTCTTCGTGTTGGAGCATCAGAGGTTTTTTAATTAAAAGCTTCCAGTTTCTTTAACAAATGACGGCCGGGTTCTTCAGTTCAGCTGCTGCTCACAGGAAAGAGTGTGTGTGTGTGTGTAAGTTACAGGAAACTGCTGAGCTGTGGTTTTGCATGTTGTGACACCACAGAGGAAGAGATCAACTCTGGAAAGGTGCCATCTGCCAGGCTCCTCACTTCCTGTTTCCTGTAGACACACACACACACACCCTCTGGGTTATCTGACTTTAATTTGAAGTGCGTCCTCTCACTTCCTGTTGTTGTTAAGGCGACAGAGTGAGGACGGCGAGCTCTCCGTCCTCCTTCAATGTGCTGAGTTGTGCTGAAAGGTCAAAGGTCAGACGTGTTTTTAACGTGAACTCTGGTGCGATTGAGGTTTTTAAACTGACCGTGCACCGACGGTCCGCTCTGAGGGTTTCGGTGTCTGCAGCTGTCTGTTCAGCCGTTAGTCTGTGTTTCCTGTATTAGAGGCGGACCGGTTTTCATATTTGAAGTACCGGATCTAATTGGCCCGAGGTGATTTTAGGGAAGTGTGCGGACAGCACCCTCTGCCTCACGGTTCACGCTTTCTGTATCAGGTGAACTCGTTTAGCATACGGGAACACAAGACAACACAACAGTATGGATTTAAAGACATCAAAATAAAACACACAGAAAGGAGAATCCTCCGGATTTAAAACAGTATCACAGAAACGACGTCACAGAGCGAAACGCTACCGACCGCAGTCGGTGACGCCACCGACGGACATTTTAGAACTGCACCACGATAATCCCGTTGCCTCTCCGGAGCGTTCCTGCTCTCTTGTTTCCTAGTTTTCCAGGATCCCGGCTGCAGCCTCGGCCGTGCCTGACCGTGGTGACAGCCGTGCCGGTGCTGTGATCCTGCCTTTGGACGCCTCCGTATCAGCATGTGCTCGAGACTCTTATCAGCCTCAGCCTCGTCACAGAGTGCAATAATGATGAATCATGAATTCACACCTGCTGTTATTGTGATACTCCCCCCCTCCTCTCTCTCTCCCTCTCTCCCTCTCTCCCCCTCTCCTCCTCTCTCCTCCTCTCTCCTCCCCTCTCTCTCCCTCTCTCTTTATCTTTCCTTTTTGCCATGATGGTATTTCAGTTGTTATTTACATCTATCACTCATCTGTCCGTCCTGAAGAGGGATCCCTCATCATCCTCTGCTGCTCTTCCTGAGGTTTCCCCCTCTCTCCCCCCTCTCTTACAGGGGTTGTTTTTCGGGAGTTTTTCCTCGGTGATGTGAGGGTCTGAGGGCAGAGGGAGGGTGCCTGCTGTAAAGTCCTCTGAGACAGACTGTGTTTGTGATAATGGGCTCTATGAATAAAACTGACTTGACTTGACATATGTGTGAGAGTGGAGGGGGACTTAAAATAACAGTCAAAATTACATCATTTCTCCTCCGAACTGCATCTGTCCTCAGTCAGGCAGGTTTCCATCACAGATGAGTGAAATATATATATATATATATATATATATATATATATATATATATATATATATATATATATATAGTATAAAAACTCAATATTCAGTGAATGTGATAAAACCCAACATGGAGCTGACTGTGTTTCCTCTGAGTGATGTCATGTGACTCCTCCTCTGGTGATAACGTCCCAGTAACCATGGCGATGAATGTTCAAAACATCAGCAGCTTCATTTCTATTGCAGCCACCGCACTAGCCGTCATTATCTCCAATCCAAGGCCACGTAGGCGTGTTATGGAGCCGTGATGGAAAGGCGAGCCCCTCATACGTGGGAGCGGACACGTATGAGGGATTTCTGGGAGATGTAGTCCACGATTTCACAGAGGAATTATGGATTCAAAACTTTCTCAGAGTTATGTGATGCAATAACAGCTTTTGTAGCTCCTGCTGCATCATGAGGGAGCCAGTTCCTACTGACAAGCTCATAGACATAAGTGGGAGTTTTTTCAAAATTGATTTGTTTTCATTTGGCGTTTTCTTTACTCGCAGTTTATTTTGAGCAGTTTGAGGGTTAATGGAAACAGCCTATAGTGATATTTGCCCGTGTTTACAGAGAGACTGAGGACTTTCTGTCTCTCAGCTGTGCTAACAGTCTGCGTGTGAGCCTCGTTCCTCTCCTCAAATTTACTCCCAGTTTTCCTGTTGCAGTCAAAAGTGTGGTGATGTGTCCTCATGTCCTCTGCCTGTCTGTCTCCGTCTGTCCCGCAGGTTACCGTACAATCAGTATTTTGGAGGCGTGTCCTCTATGAGTAAAGAGCAGTACCTGAAGATCAACGGCTTCCCTAACAACTACTGGGGCTGGGGAGGCGAGGACGACGACATCTACAACAGGTGACAGTCAGGCACTGATCAGCGTGATGAACCCACAAAACACACGGTGTTATCGAAAAACATCACGACCAAAACCTGACACTTAAAGGGTTAAAAATTCTTAGAATTAACAATTAATCGAAATTTTGGATTAGGACTGATGTTGGTTAGAAAATAAACTCTATGAACGTAGGAAATCATGAATATATATTTGTTAGAGCTCGAGTTTTAAGAGTGAATTTAGTGAATCAGTCTTAATTTGTTTTAATTATTTTTTATGTATTTATTGTCGGTGTCCCTCAGCGATATTTTGTTCCAGTACTACACTGACTCATCACACAACCTCTAAAATGTCAGAGCCGTGTCTGTGTTCGTGGAGAGGGCGTACGTTTTGGCAGGACTGGGTTTCTGCCACCGGCTCGATTCAGCTTTCTTTCTCGTGTTTGACAGATTTCAGATTTTTCTGGGACACAGATTGAGGTCTACACAGTTCTGGTTTCTTCCTCAGTTTTTTGGCAGTTTGTCTGGCAGCTGTGGATCCGACACGCAGTTCGTGTTTGTGTTGATCTCCGGCTGCGGTCTGATCCTGTGTTGTTTCTGCTCTGACCTTTGACCCCGGGCTGTTTGTACTGAACCTCGCTCTGTTTGCAGGTTGTCCTCCAAAGGCATGTCCATCTCCAGACCGAGCGCCGAGACCGGGAAGTGCCGCATGATCCGGCACGAGAGGGACCACAAGAACGAGCCCAATCCTCAGAGGTACAAACACTCTG
The DNA here is from genome assembly GCF_026936395.1 of Plectropomus leopardus. NCBI lineage: Eukaryota > Metazoa > Chordata > Actinopteri > Perciformes > Serranidae > Plectropomus > Plectropomus leopardus. Next base: position 239,053 of record NC_142183.1, read on the forward strand.
ACCCACCGGATCCAGATCCAGATCCAGATCCAGACCCAGATCCACTAATCCAATAATAATAATTGACATGATTATATTGCACTTCTCTAAGTACTGAAACGCAGAAAACAAGTACGACATAAAGATTAAAAAATATTGAAGGCAGGGGCGGCACTGTTGCCTCACAGCAAGAGGGTCCCTGGTTCAAAACCCGGTTGGACAGGGGTTCGGTCCGTGGGCGGGGCCCTTCTGTGCGGAGTTTGCATGTTCTCCCGTGTCTGCGTGGGTTCTCTCCGGGTCTCTGGCTTCCTCCCACAGTCCAAAGACCTGCAGCTCAGGTGGATCGGTGTCTCTAAATCGTCCGTAGGTGTGAGTGTGAGTGTGTGTGGTCGTCTGTCTGTGCGTGTCGGCCCTGCGATAGTCTGGCGACCTGTCCAGGGTGACCCCGCCTCCCGCCCGATGACAGCTGGGATTGGCTCCATCCCCCGCGACCCTTACGAGGACAAGCGGTTACAGAAAATGACTGAAAGAATGAAATATTGAAGGCACCAGGTAGACATGGAAGTGATGACGTGTCAGATTTGGGGAGGTGGTGGGAGACAGGCGAGGGAGACAGGTGGTGGGAGGCGGGCGGTGGGAGGCGGGCGAGGGAGACAGGTGAGGGAGGCGGGCGGTGGGAGGCGGGCGAGGGAGACAGGTGAGGGAGGCGGGCGGTGGGAGGCGGGCGAGGGAGACAGGTGAGGGAGGCGGGCAGTGGGAGGCGGGCGTCAGAGGCTGTTTTGTAAAAGTGGCTGTTCTGGGTTTTTTCTTCAAGACTGATAATGGTAAAATTGGCTTTAAATTTCATTCTGAGTGGGATTAAAAAGTCTTAAATCTAACGTCCCTTAACCCTTTGAAACCAGTGCAGATTTGCTCAGTTTTTTTCCAAAAATGTGTGAAAAAGTCAATGAATAACTTAAGAAATTGCCCCCTAAAAAAGTTACAGGGAAAATTACCTGAAAGAAGAAAAAAAGAAGTTAAGAAAAACAAACAAGAAAATGACCTGAATACAGTCCTAAAGATTATATTAAATTACATAGCAAGATTTGTTTTCTGTAACATAATTTTGAATGAAAGAGTATATATACATTTAGTTTTCTCAAAGTCTTACCCTATTTTTTTTTTTGTTGGTTTTGCTTTTGCAAATATTGGGTCATTTTTTTATCCCATCTTTTACTTGTTTCTTGCAGTTTGTGGGACTTTTTCCCATGTTTTTGGAAGAAATCAAGCCTTTTTTTTCAGGTTTCAAAGTCTTTAATGTGTGTGAAAGGCGTCTGAGCGCAGCACAAGAACAGTGACATCCATCCAGGTTTCAAAGGGTTAATCTGTAGGAGCCCTGAGGCTAAACTTCTCCGATAAAAAAACTCTCCTCAACAACAAAATCGACACTTTTCTCTCCAGCCTGCAGCTCGACGGCAGCTGATAATCAAATAGTTTAGCACATATTTGCGTAGGAGGGAGGAGACAGGAAAATGCTGCAGAGTCAGTGTTCGTCACTGTGCTGACGGCGCCACCTGCTGCTCACATGATGCACACGTCTTTATTCAGACACCATCAGAGGGCTGCGCTGCTCTTAGTTGATTTCTATGTGGTTGCAAATCTTCTTTGTTTTAATTGAACTATTAATGAACTTTTCTATTTTATTGTTTTTCTCTTTCTTTTTTCTAACACTTGTTCGATTTTATTTGTCCGTTTTATTTATTTATAAATGGTTGTAAATCTTGTTTCTTTTTTTTTTTTTTTTTTACAGTTGGGAGGCTTCTTTGCTTTTATTTGTTGTTTAAAACTGTTAAACATATTCAGACAGTTTTCTGCAACTTCTTTTATTAAGTCAAGTGAAAATATAAATAAAAATGAATAATTAAAAACAGCTCCCTGAGGTTTTTCAAAGTAAAAGTTCCTCCAATGCTGACACTTTGTTTGCTCTTTATAACCAACTAATGTGACTAGTGATCATTCAAATATAACACTGATACAAACAATCAGCAAAATGCTAAATATGGGCTCCAGTAATCAGCCGGGCCGATAATCCGTGCACCTGTGAAACATGAACTCACCTGTTCCCTGTGTTTTGTCTGTCAGGTTCAACCGGATCGCTCACACCAGAGAGACGATGCACAGAGACGGGGTCAACTCTCTGTCCTACAGAGTGGTGAAGACGGAGAAGTTTGCGCTGTACACGAAGATCACGGTGGATGTGGGGAAGCCTTGACGACGAGCCGCAGAGGTCAGCTGACAGGAAGAGGAGAGCGGGACTGCTGCAGTAAAACCAAACGGTGCCTTCGGGTTCCAGGCGTGCTGGACTCCACATCAGCTGTTTCTTTGATTTTCCTCTTTTTGCACAGACTCAAACTTTGTGTCGTCGTGTTTTGTTTTTTTTTTCTCTGCCGGGCCGCCGAGACTCGTCTCTGATTGGTCCGTCAGACGCTGCTGCGACACATCCTGAACGAGCCTTTTATTTTGAAAATCAATCAGGGCTGCTGGGTCACATGGTGCGGGCCGTAATGGTGGAGGTGGAGGATTGTGGGTAGTAAACGGGGTGCGTTTAGGTCTGTCCTGATCCGGGTTCTTACCGGCTTTAACCGGCCTCACGGTCTTCTTCAGCGAGGGGGGGCGGGCTCAGGTCTGACGCTGTTACCGTGACAACAGATCCAACTCTGCTGATGAAGACTGAGAGACGAGGACAGCAAGCGGCCGGAGAGTCGAGATTATTATGGTCTGCTTTAGTTTTTTATCCCCGTAAGAAACCAAAATAATCCAAATAATCTGAAACTCAAGGGCCACTTACTGATTTTACTTGAGCTTTAACCCTTCAGTGACCAGATCTAAGCACACAATGATGTGTGTGTGTGTGTGTGTGTGTGTGTGTGTGTGTGTTAGTCTTTGATAATCAGGTGATTAATTGCTGTTTCTTTTTGATACAATCGGTGGATTCTGTGATTAATTTAAAGGTTTCCTCTGCAGGAATCGTCAATTACTGTTTGTGAAACCGAAGGCCGGCTCCAGATTTACGCTCGTTTGCTGTATTTGTCCTTTATCGGTGGTGTGTACATGATTTTTGTAGCCTCCTCTTAGATGTGTGCTTCTTACAGCCCGACACCAGGAGCCAGACTCTTAAAACTGTAGATTCATGACTAAAACACTCGTTTCCTGCAGTTTAGTGGAGCTGCAGCTACAGCTCCGTCATTAATGTGTCTCCTGTCTTTGTCCCACTATTCGATCAGCGGGGGAGAGTCCATTTATTGATGAGGTCTGTCCGCTCCTCCACAGCAGCTGGACGTCTGCCTCCTTTCAGCTATAAAGCGATATTATTGATCCGGTCTCTGATATCGACCCAATCACAGTCACAGCTGTTTATCTACAATAACTTCGGGGTAAAAAAATGTCACGTAAATATAATCACACGACGCTGAGCAAACTCTGCCTTCATTGATTAGTTTGAAAAAAATCAGCATCAGTTTATGCCTAATTCAGAATATTTTCAGCTCTTTAGCTCGCTGTCAGACAGCCCTTACAGACGGGGATCTGAAGCCATTCTGTCTATTTTAATTTGTCATTTTACTCCACTGAACGGCAGAGCTGCTGCTCTGCTGCTCTGCTGCTGCCTCTATCAGCTGCTGCTCTGCTGCTGCCTCTATCAGCTGCTGCTCTGCTGCTCTGCTGCTGCCTCCATCAGCTGCTGCTCTGCTGCTCTGCTGCTGCCTCTATCAGCTGCTGCTCTGCTGCTCTGCTGCTGCCTCTATCAGCTGCTGCTCTGCTGCTCTGCTGCTGCCTCCATCAGCTGCTGCCTCCATCAGCTGCTGCTCTGCTGCTGCCTCCATCAGCTGCTGCCTCCATCAGCTGCTGCCTCCATCAGCTGCTGCTCTGCTGCTGCCTCCATCAGCTGCTGAAGACAATATTCAAATATAGTCGACATTTACACTCAGATTAATGTTTTAGTTGGTAAAAATATGTTTTGCTGCTTCCACAGCAGGACATCACTTAGCTTCTGTATTGTGGGACTGTTCTTTATTTATGAGGGGGAATAACTCCATTTTTCCTTCTTTTTCCCTTTTTTTAAATTGTTCTTTTTCTTTTGTTAGTGAGTGCAAATGGGCAAAAAAAATCACAAAGTCAGGGTATTGATAGACAGCGTATACATGGGGGTAGATGGAAACAGAAATTTAGGCACAACAGGACAAACAAACTTAATCTTAACTTGAACGTTATAAATGTGTCTTTTATTGACATTTTTACTGAGCATTGGGTAAACTGCTAAAATAGGCGAAAACACAATCAGTGAGCCAAACAGCCTAAAAACAGTTTTTACGTCATTATGAGATCACCTGCAGCTCTCAGATCAAACTGTTCGCGGCTCTGAACAACGTGAGAGCTGCTCACAATCTTCTGTTAGAAATACCAGTTTGTGTTCGGGGAAAAGGCGTATGAATGTTTTTTGTGTGTATACATGGTTTATGCATCTGATCCCAAGATGTTACTTTTATATAAAGTCTTGATCTCACCTGCGCGCTGAGCCCGTAAACGTCCTGAACTCAGAAAATAAGAATACAATCACCAGTCAGACGTCCGAGTCTGCAGATAAACACATCCGAGTTTTTTAAGAACATTCCTGCAGCGCACATCTTTAAAAACTGCATCTTCAGCTTTCAGCCAAAACAATCAATTCATTTGATTGATTGTATCTCCAAGTGTCCTTATCAGAGCTGTGGGTCCAAAGACTGGACAGGAGCTCACCTGACAGACCTGCAGGTGTGCATCATTGATTACAGTGAAGATTTAATCTGTGTGTGTGTGTGTGTGCGAGCAGTTGTGTTTGTTTATCTTCAGACCAAAAATCGTCGTTAATTTGTTAATAAGTGAATGAATCGCCTTTAATGTGCCTTAAAATGAATCCAGTGGAACTGGGAGGACTGGTTTATCTGGTGGAGGGAGACAGTCCGTGTAAATGTACGAGGACGAAAATGTGATGATGAAAAATAAAAGTTAAGAACTGAACTAAAGTCAGAGTCATTTCTTCTCCAACAGCCATTCGAAATCTTCACCTAAAATTTGAAAACTAATCAGTAAACTGCATAAATGTCGTTCAGTAAAACTACAAAATATCACTACGCTGTAAAAGGCTTTTGGCTCTGTTATTGTTTTTGTCTTATTTAATTTAATTTTATAGATTTTTTAAAATCTTGTTTTATTCCCGAAAGTAATTAATTTTTTTTAAATGTTTTTTTTCGGACACTTTTGTTTGACTGTGTGACTGTAATTGAAATGTACTGCAATTCAAATTGGAAAATGGAAAAGATAAAAGTTTAAAATGCCAAATAATTACACACACACACACACACACACACACACACACATATTTCTATGTAAGCTTTTCCATTTCCCATTTGAACTTGATTTGAACCAGTTTAGTAAATGTGCTTAATAACTTTTCATGAAGACTCAAACTGTCCTGTACAAATGATAAACATTTTGTTTATTTTGTTTGTTTTTAAAGAGAAAGAAAAAACAAAAACAAAAAGACGTTTAAATGTGAAAAGTCTCAATATTCAGTTTGTATGGAACACACACACACACACACACACACACACACACACACACACACACACACACACACACACACACACACACACACACACACACACACACACAGACACACACACACACACACACACACAGACACACACACACACACACACACACACACACACACACACACACACACACACACACACACACACACACACACACACACACAGACACACACAGACACACACACATGCACACACACACAGACACACACACATGCACACACACACACAAACACAGACACACACACACACACACACACACACACACACACACACACACACACACACACACACACACACACACACACATGCACACACACACACACACACACACACACACACACACACACACACACACACACACACACACACACACACACACACACACACACACACACACACACACACACACACACACACACACACACACACACACACACACACAGACACACACACACACACACACACACACACACACACACACACACACACACACACACACACACACACACACACACACACACACACAGTGTCCAGCCTGGTACAACAGTAAACAATGAGACAAAAGCTCTCTGTCCTCTGCAGGCTGATCAGACCCACATTGCTGCTGTGCTCAGTCTCAAAGGAACTCCAGGACTCTGCAGGACTCCCCAGGACTCTCTGGGACTTTCCAGGACCCTCCAGGAACATGGACCCGAAGCGTCTGTCCTCGAGCTCTCAGCAGCAGGTTTATCTCAGGAAAAAGGTAAATAAAATATTTTTATTGCTCAGACATTGAACGCTTCGTCTTTGTTAATGTTGTTGGATGGAGACACAGTGATGGAAGTTTTGGGAGTACTTTTATGCCTCTCTGTACTTCTACTGCAGTACATGTATCTGACAGCTGCTGTTACGTTACGCATAAATATTTGACATACAGGAAACATAAGAAGCTTTTAAATAATGACTTAATCACAATACATCATAGTGTAGGCTGCGTATTCTATTCTCGATTTGAGTTTTTAATGCTTATGTACTTTTACTTATTTCAGTACATTTTTTACTTACTAATAGAGTACTTCTACACTTTGGTATTGTTACTCTTACTAATGTAAATGTATTTGAATACTTTATAACTCAGATATTCTTTAATCAAATCTGACTTGTCTGTGGTGACAGAAGTTCTCGGATCCTTTTAAAGTAGCTGTACAGCGACGTAAGAATACTGCATTAAGAAATACTGTCTGAAAATGTACTAAAATATAATGTATAACTGATAAACATCATTTATAACTTTCAGAACGTTTAAATAGAGATGTAGATGTTTAGAAGCTACAATAACTAAACATTTAATGTAAAACAAGCTCCATAATGTGACATAAATATGTTAATCTGAGAGCATTTAAAATAAAAAAAATAAAACTACAAACAAATAAAAATACTTTTAAAAAACTACAGAAAAACAACCTAAATACAACTATAAACAACTAAAGGAACATAAATAAATCTATGAATAAAGAAAACAATTAAACCTTCAAACAATAAAAAACTATTAAAATGAACAACATAAATAAAATTACAACCAGAAAAAACATAAATAAAACTACAAACAACTATAAAAACATTTTTAAAAAAACTGCAAAAAATGCAAAGAACAGATAAATAAAACTACAAAAATATAAAACATAGATAAAACTACAAAAATAGAAAACATAACTAAAACTACAAAAAATAGAAAACATAGATAAAACTACAAAAATAGAAAACATAACTAAAACTACAAAAAAAAATAGAAAACATAGATAAAACTACGAAAATAGAAAACATAAATAAAACTACAAACGTAGAAAACTTAGATAAAACTACAAAAGTAGCAAACTTAGATAAAACTACAAAAATAGAAAACTTAGATAAAACCACAAAAATTGAAAACATAAATAAAACTACAAACAAAGCCGTTGTTGATCTTGTTTTTTGGGGGAAACAGCGCCACTCCGCCGTTGACCTCCACTCAGCGGTCACCCCCGGCACTACACCTGACGCTCCGCCGGTAAAAACGTTTGTTGTTCAGCTTCTCCGCTCCGGCACGAGCTCCAAATGCGCATGCGCAATGAGATGAATGGCCGCTGCACCTGACGGCCCACCAGGAAGTGTGGCGGAGAAATCCTCGGCCGTTAATCCCCGCTCGGTACGGTAACCGGACAGTAGCATGCTCAGCGGGCCGGACCGCTCAGTCTGACCGTCGGGACCGTCTCCGCTCCGGGCTCGGCCTCCGGGAAGCGCCGCTGCGCAGTGAGTGCATGCAGGCAGAGCGCGCGGGGCTGTCCGTCTCCCCCCCCCCGCCTGTCGGGCTCCAGACCCCGCCGCTGCTCAGCTGAATCTCCGTGAGGCTCCGTGAAGCTCCGTGAGGCTCCGTGAAGCTCCGTGAAGCTCCGTGAAGCTCCGGGCACGTCCACCCTCACTGCAATGGGATGCTGCGGCAGCACGGAGGTAAGACCCGGCTCGGCTCGGCTCGGCCCGGTACCGTCCTCCCCCTCCTCCGCCCCTCCGGTGCCCTTCAGCGGAGCACCGGTGCGTGTTTGTTTTTGTCACCGCGAAAGGGAAACCGGTCCCGGGGAGCAGAGAGGGCCGAGCCGGGATTAGAGCCAGCAGCGGTAATCCAATTAGCTCCTCCTGGGGACCGGCGGGTGACCGGGCCTGTTACCGGGACATGTCACCGCTCCGGTTCACCATCGAGTCGTGTGCGGGCTGATCGGTGCTGGAGCCCGGGCCTGGGGGGTGGACCGGCTCGGCCCGGTGCTGCAGGCCCGGTGTGGTCCCGGTGTGACGGTGTGTGTGTGTGTGTGTGTGTGTGTGTGTGTGTTTCAGAGGACAAAGAGAGAATGGAGACCACTGGAGGACCGGAGCTGCACCGACCTGCCCTGGTTCCTGCTCTTCACCGTCTTCTGCGTCGGAATGGTAACGTTAACCTCACCGAGACCCACTCTGAGACAGATGTGTGCTTATGTAGTAAAATACCTCATTGATATCCCATTGATATCTCATTGATCTCTCATTGATGTCTCATTGATCTCTCATTAATATCTCATTGATCTCTCATTGATATCCCATTAATATCTCATTAATATCTCATTAATGTCTCATTAATGTCTCATTGATCTCTCATTGATCTCTCATTGATGTCTCATTGATATCTCATTGATGTCTCATTGATCTCTCATTAATATCTCATTAATATCTCATTGATATCTCATTAATATCTCATTGATCTCTCATTGATATCTCATTGATATCTCATTAATGTCTCATTGATGTCTCATTGATATCTCATTGATGTTTCATTGATAGCTCATTGATCTCTCATTGATCTCTCATTAATGTCTCATTGATATCTCATTAATGTCTCATTGATATCTCATTGATCTCTCATTGTCTCATTGATCTCTCATTGATCTCTCATTAATATCTCATTGATATCTCATTAATGTCTCATTGATGTCTCATTGATATCTCATTGATATCTCATTGATGTCTCATTGATATCTCATTGATATCTCATTAATGTCTCATTGACATCTCATTAATATCTCATTGATCTCTCATTAATATCTCATTAATATCTCATTGATCTCTCATTAATATCTCATTGATATCTCATTAATATCTCATTGATATCTCATTAATATCTCATTGATATCTCTTAAATTAATTACTTGTTCTGTTTATAAGCTCACTCTGATAAATATGATTATGGAGTTACTGCTCTTCATTTTCTCATCAGAACTCTGATTTATCTCTTAATATCTTTAATATCTCTTTAATAACTCCAATGACAATTATGTTAATATACAAGTAACCTCAACCTGAGAAATATAGTTATATAGTTATATATCTCTTCAGTATATGTTGCTTATATGAGCCACCACCTCATACTTCACTCTGATACATGTAGTTATAGAGTTACATCTCTTTATTTTCTCTCCCTCATATATCTCTTAATATCTTTAATATCACTTCAATCATTCAATTAAAATGTTATATTTATATACCGCCCCCGACCTCACTCCAGGAAATATGGTTATGTGGTTATATATCTCTCAAATATCCCCTAAATAACTGTGATAACATGTTATGTTTATATAGGCCACCACTGCTTTACTCTGATAGAGTTATAGAGTTAGATCTCTTTATTTTTTCATTCATAACTCTGATATATCTATTCATATCTTTAATATCTTTAATAACTCGTATAACATTTAATGTGCATTTACTACAAAGAACCTCACTCTGAGAAATATAGTTATGTTGTTAAATATGTCTTTAATATGTCTATAATATCTCTGAAATAACTCTTTTTAATAACTCTTATCAGATATAGTTAAACATCTCTTTATTATCTCCTTAGTAACTTTGTTTATAATGCTAAAATCATGTAATGTTTATGTCAGCTACCATCCCTCGTCTCACTCTAAGAAATATGGTTATATAGTTATGTATCACTTCATTATGTCTCTAATATCTCTTTGATAACTCTGATAACATTTTTAAATATTTATGTAGTCATACCTCTGAATTATCTCTTTCATAACTCTGATTTATCCCTTAATATCATTAATTTCCCTTTTTAATCTCTTTAATAATAATACATATCTCTTTAATGTGTATTTCATATATCTTTAATAACATGTTTATATAGTTATTTATATAGTGGTATATTTATCTAATCTTGTTAAAACTCGGATATACCTCTAAATATTAGTAACTTAATAACGCTGATAACATATTTATAAAGTCATATCTCTTCACTACATTGGTATATTCATATATCAATAAATATCTCCTAAAACTGTTATATCTCTTAATGTCATTAATATGTCCTTAATAACTCTGATATATGTGTGAATTTAATCAAATCTTCTTAACAACTATAGCATGTTTATATCTTAAATAGTTCTATAATAAGTCAGATGAGATGTTAACATATTTATATCATCATATTACTTTTTATATCTTATTTTTAACTCTTTAATAACTCCAATAACATTTTAATATGTTGATGTCATCATATATCTTTCATATTTGTTGTTGTCTCTCTTCATGTCAGTATCTCCGTAATAACTGATAACATGTTTACATGTTTATAGTATGCTGACATCGCTATAATAACATTTAATATAAAACCCTAATATCATTAATATCTCCGTAATAACTGACAGCATGTTTATACATTCAGTATCTCTATAATAACTCATGTTTACATGGGCATTTATCTTTAAGAGTTCTTATAACATGTTTATATAGTCTTATCTCTGTCATATCCCTTCATGACTTTGATAACAGCTGAGATATCCCTATAGATTTATATATGTTTACATAGTCATATCTTTTGTTATCACCTTAAAAACTCTGATATATCTCTAGGTGGCACTGAAGTCTCCTTAATAAATGATATCATGTTTCTATCATCACAATCTCTTTATAAACACGTATCTATATCGTTCAGATATCTCATAACTAGCTGATGTATCTCTTTATGTCGCACATTAACTCTTTGATAACTCTAATAACATGTTTATATGTTTATGTAGTCATATCTCCTTACCATCTCATTCATAACACACAAATCCCTTCATGTAATCAACCTGTTGGACTTTGGACTCTGATGAACTGGGTTGGACAGTTTTTAACCTTTATAATGATTATTTTATCAGGAAAATAATCATCTTAATAGTCATTAAAATCAGCATAAGAATCAATAAACTCATCATATTAATCAATAATGAATTGTCAGCCCTACATTTAACCGTTTACCTGCCACAGTTCACCTCTCCAATAAAACCAGTCAAAGAATTAATGAACATTTGTTTAAATTCACTCTGTATGTTTTGTCTTTGATATTAAATAAATGTACATGAACACATTTTAAACCTCCTGCTGACTGGATCAGTGATCCTCTTCATGCTGTGTTGAACTGGTTCAGAAACCAGTGTCCCCAGTAACAGTTTCTCTGTCCTGCAGGGCAGCATCTGCGGCTTCACCATCGTCACCGGCGGCGCCGCTCGCCTCGTCTTCGGGTACGACAGCTACGGCAACACGTGTGGTCAACGCAACGAGCAGCTAGAAGGTGTCCGGCTGAGCGGCCTCGACCACACCGACAGGAAGTAAGTTCACGTGTGTAATACTGCTTTACTACTACTGTACCACTGAGGTACTTTTACTGTATTTCTGTTGTACAACGAGGTGCTGTTACTGTACTACGTGAGATCACGTGAGAATCGATGTTGTCAGGCTTCACGTGATACGTTTCTTTGGTTTGGACCAGTCAGTGTCGTGAGGAGCTGCTGGCAGCTGTGGGCGTGGTTCGTGTGTGTGTGATGACTCGGAGAGGCGACTGTCAGTTCAAAACGACATTAGCTTGGTTTCCATCACTGATTTGCACAAAACGTAAGCAAATTTTCGAAATTCGATAAAACACAATTGCGAGATGACTGCGTTTCCACTGAGTGATGTTATGTGACATCTGTCACAGTATTATGCAACTTCTCCTCTGGTAATAACATTCCAGTAACCATGGGGATGGATGTCCAAAATTTTGACAGGTTTATTTCTATTGCAGCCGCTCAATAAAGCCAATCTAATATAATTTTAATTTCTTTGTCTCGTATCAGAGTGAAGAAGATCTCTGTCTCTTCCTCCGTCCACATACTGAGTCATGTTTTGTGTCATGTGACTTTGCTGTTTGTCTCATAGTACACAGTGTCATGTGACCATGGTGTGTTGGAGTGTAATAAACATATGATTTATTATTATTTATTAAACTTTCCAGCATTATATAAAAATGAAAAGCTCCATCTTAAACAAACTTCAGGTAAATTGAAGCACATTGTGCTGATAATAGGCCAACCTCTCCTGACTGCAGGACTCTGACTTCAGCTTCTGTCAAACTTCTGTGCTGTTAATCATTTTACTCAGGAATTAAAACTTTTGAGATGGCCTACTTCTCCTACTTCGCCCCCAAAACATTACATCTGCCCCTGGTAATAATAATGAGAGCTCAGCGCGAACGGCCGGATGAGACACGGAGCGATGCGTCCTGCTGTTTCTAAATAATTCATCCAAAGTCTGATTAAAGCTGAAACTAACACAAAGTCGTCTGTAGAGTCTAAAGTCACTTTCACCTCTGCAGATGTGGCTGTTTCAGACACTTTGGTGCTGTGAGGAGAAGCTGCGCTCTGTTTGTCTGTCTCACTGCGCTGCTGTCGGACCATCAGCTGTTTGATCCGCCATAATGAAATGCTGTGGCTGTCAAACACTCAGCTGTTCGACAGTCAAAGTCCTTCACTGCATTTGGTTCTCCGCGGCCTATTCTTATTATCATTGGCTGTTGTCTGTCAAAACATGGCTATCGACATTCTATCGACTACGTGTCATATTTCAATCGAGAAAAAGTTATTTTGCATTTGATATCGTTTTATCACCTAGCCCTACTATGTTGTACTTTTAACTCTTCTTTGGGTTTAATGGTGGCTGGCATCCATGAATTCATTTTACGTTCACCCGGTGTTACACATCATATAAGCTATAAAAGGAAAAGTGTTTCCACTGCAGTTTTGCAAAACATGGCTTTTTCAAATCCCCTGAAATACCTCCTCATGCAAGCATAAAAACATCTTAGTGATAAATGGGTTGTTTTTTTTTTCAAAATGGACGTGTTTCCATGAGGCATATTTTGTAATTGCAGTTTTAGTTTGCACAATTTCCCACCTACCTCTGGGTCCTAAGAGGTCGGCATTGATGTGGCATCAGCTCTATCAGAACTGGAGAGTTTCTTCTCTGAAAGAAGAGCAAAAGACTTTTCTCAGAATATGTTTTTTCTCTCTTTAAGGAGTTTGAATTACGCTGCTGGTAAACTGTAAAATCTAACAAGTTCATTTTACAAAAAAAAAATCTAGCAAACCAATTGCTTTGAAAACTGTTAGCAGATATAACTGTTAATCTTAATTTATGTTTACTTTATAGTTGCTGAAATGTAAAAATGACAAGTTTGATATGATATGATAAGTTTTAGCAACTTCAGTAAACCAAGTTTACTGTGCTGTATATTTGTGTTCTGCTTTTAAACTACTCAGTTATGTTCGTATATACTTAAACATTTCTTAAACATTCTTAAACGAACAAACAACATGTTTAAGAAAAGAGAACATATAGATCTCTTGATTTCATCACTGGCAAAATCCTCTGCATCATGAAGTGAAGTCAGACTAACTTGATTTACTGAAGTTGATAACAATTAAAAAGGACAAAGTCATTCCACTTGTCTTTTTTAAGTTGCAACAACTTCACAAAATTAAACAAATACAGTTTGATTTCAAGCAAGCGTAACACTTAGTGATAAAGTAGACGGAAATTAAGATTTATAGATATATTTACTTTTTCAAGGTAATTGGTTTCCAAGGTTGTTTTTTTTGTTTTGTTGATCTGAGCGGTGACTGACGGATGGTTCATCCCATCACCTGCAGGTATTTTTTGAAAGTGCCTGCTCTTTTCCAACAGTTTCCAATGACTCCTTCTCAGATGGCTCTTTGTGACAAACCATCTGCTGCTGCAGTTTATTTATTAGTTTGTTATATTCCAAAACCTCTGCTGGTCATATCACACTTGATGATGTGCAGCCCGTCTTTTTAAAGAGGAATTTGAAAATGTAAATGACTGTCGTCAAAAAAATAGTTTAAATTGAAAATTGGGTTGTATTGTAACATTAAAATTTAAGGTCTGCCAGAATTGTGGATTTGGAGAATCTTGATACCTCTTATGTATTTATACTATGTATACTATACAGTTAGTGAGGTGCAAAACTGACCAACATTTAAGAGGCCTCATTTAAATGTTAAACTGAAGGGCGAGGGGGTTGGGGGGGTGCACTGTTACCGACGTCTATCACACTCAGAACGTTAACACGCACAGTTCAGTGAAGCTACAGTTATAGCTTCATTAGGCCATTTAATTGGATTGTTGATTGAATGTTTTTTTTTTATCACATCTTGTGTGCTAATAAGTAAGTTAAAATTCAGGACAATGCACCGTGCCATGCAGCAAAAACTGTGCAGGAATGACCTGCAACGTGACACAGAGCTCCAGTGGTCGATCTGGCCTCCGAATTCCCCAGATCCCGACCTGATTGAACATTTGTTGGAAGTGCTGTTGCTCCCCCGCACAATCCACAGGACTTAAAGGATCTGCTGCAAATCCCCCCGGTGCCAGACGCCACAGGACACCCCAGAGGTCCTGCGTCCATGTCTCGGCAGGTCAGAACCAAGTCCAATCCAAGGAGGCCCCACTGTCACACAGATGCTCCATCGGATTGGGATTTGGGGAATTTTGAGGCGCGTTTGATGCCTGGAGCTCTTTGTCACATTTCTCAGGTCATCCCTGAACTGTTTTTGTGGTGCGGGATGGTACATCGCCCTGCTGGGGGGCCTCTACCATCAGGGAGTGCCGTTGCCACGAGGAGGGTTAGTTAGTCTGTAACATCTGGGTTTCCATAACAGATTTGTGCAAAACTTAGTTATTTTGAAAATGTGGATAAAACCCAACGTGGAGCTGACTGTTTCACTGACTGATGTCATGTGACTTCTCCTCTGGTGATAACATCCCAGTAACCATGGCGACGGATGTTCAAAACATCAGCAGCTTTATTTCTATTACAGCCACCGCACTAGCCGTCATTATTTACAATCCAAGGCCACGTAGGCGTGTTATGGAGCCGTGATGGAAAGGCGAGCTCCTTATACGTGGAAGCGGACACGTATGAGGGATTTCTGGGAGATGTAGTCCACGATTTCACAGAGGAATTGTGGGTGAAAAACTTTCTCAGAGTTTGTGATGCAATAACAGCTCTTGTAGCTCCTGCTGCATCATGAGGGAGCCAGTTCATGTAACCTTACAGCATCATGTGACCTCACAGCATCATGTGACCTCTCAGCATCATGTGACCTCACAGCATCACGTGACCTCTCAGCATCATGTGACCTCACTGCATCACGTGACCTCTCAGCATCATGTGACCTCACAGAGTCATGTGACCTAGAAAAGACTAAAGAGGGTTTCCAATGAAGTCTGGTCAAATATGTCTTTTTACAGTCACCTGAAATACTAACTCATGTGAGCGTAAAAACCTTTTTTTTTTTGCAAAAATGGGAGGTTTTTTTTTAAATTGGTGTGTTTTATATTTGCAGTTTCAATTTGCACAGTTTGAGGATTATTGGAAACCTGCCCAGTGTTTGGGTGGGTGGAGCGTGTCAGGTGGCGTCCACATCAATGTCAAGACCAAACGTTTTCCAGCCGAACATTGACTTTGAACTAAATCAACAATGTTATTCACTTCACCCATCAGTGGATTTGATGTTTTGGCTGATCAGTGTACATGTATGATACAGTATATTCAGCGTGTATCCGTGTGAATGTAGAGTCCATATATTTTAATACATTTGTCATGATATCACAATTCTGTTCTCTAGACGACCTCAAACAGGTGAGAGATGCTTTGTGTGCATGCGTGTGTGTGCGTGCGTGTGTGTGTGTGTGTGTGTGTGTGTGCGTGTGAGTGTGTGTGTGGATGTGTGTGTTTTGAAGGAAGGTGTGTATCAGCTGATCGCAGATTGTTGTTGTTGTAGGAGAAGAAGAGTGTGGAGGTTTTTCACTGCAGACTCTTTGTTTAATTTCTCTCCCACGTCCACATTCTCACATTCTCCAGGGGCCTTGACTGCACTGAGGCTCCAAACCTCCAGGGGCCCCGATTTAGATGCTGCAATGTTGCAGTCACAACAATTAATGCAATTTCAGCCGATCCTTGTGAATTCTTGACCACTTTACAATTTAGGTGCTGTATCATAGGAAATTAAAAAAAAATTAAATTTGTCCTTGATTCTGCTACATCTTTGGAGTTGAAGGATGAGTTGATTAAAATCAGCAGCAACTATGAAAATCCATCCGGTTGCTGCTGATGGCATCATACAATTCCTGCATCCTGCATCAGAGTCTTGTGTCCTGTTGGCTCTGAACAAGGTCTGTCCATCCAGTGCAACAGCTTGATGCAGGATGTTAGGGGGTACCCGTGTCTCTGTGAAGATCCAGCTGGAGCCGGGATGTTCGGGGGGTTTACACGTCTCTTGGTAGAGGAACAGCTCTCAGTCGGTTGGGTCAGCCTCACTCTGATGCCGGCTCTCCTCCCTCTCTTCGCCTCTCGGTTTCGTTTTATCCCCTATGGTCTGACTGGCCACTTGGCGTTATGCCGTAGGTGGACATCCTCTTGCGTTCTGTTGCATTCAGTCCAAACACAACTTTTCATGATGGTGATAAGTGCTTCAGCGGAAGGAGCCATGGAGTCGAAAAAAAATAGAAAAATATAGCAAAAAGTAGCAAAGATTTGAGGAGCTGCTGGCTGCTACATCTACACGTGCCGCCATCATCATAACAGCCAAAGACGTTTCTCCTCTCGTCAGAGCAGCTTCTTCAGTTGTAACAGACTGGCCGGGAGTCACAGGCTTTAAGCCCTGGGCGGCTTGAAACCCTTAAGTCTCATTCCCACTGCACAAAAAACCCACTAACACCCACTAACATCTGGCTCTTTAAAGCCGCGAGAATGCATACGATGGGCATTCTCACCCAGGTCAAATGACTCTGCAGCAGACACGGCTTTTTATCGCCCGATCGGCAACGATGTTAACACAACACCCATGTGAACACAATAATGTCAGCTCCTTAACTCTGTCAGTGACGGTGGCGTGACGAGGAGTCACTGTTTCAGATGATGTCACGCAGTCGGGGTTCAGCACATGTGCAGTGAAATCTGGTCTGCAGTCGCCCAGAGGCTCATCGCACTGTCACCAGCAAAAAAGTCCACATTAAAGGACTATAAACAGACACTTCCTGTGTGCAAACGCTTTACTGTCGATCTGCCGCCGTCAGTTTGAGCGTACATTCAATTTGACATGCTGAGCGAAGGAGCATCCGAGTGGACATCGTGTCTTTATCTCTACCGCCATCTACTGTCAGCCTCCGGCATCGCCGCTCCAGTTACACCAGCATCTGTCACACCACAAAGAAATCGTCCCAGACTCTTTCAATCAGCCTTGTCTTCTTCCTGTCCTCTGTGTGTCCTTTTCCTGTCCTCTGTGTGTCCTTTTCCTGTCCTCTGTGTGTCCTCCTCCTGTCCTCTGTGTGTCCTCCTCCTGTCCTCTGTGTGTCCTGCAGGTTTGTCTTCTTCCTGGACCCCTGTAATATCGACATCGTGCAGCGGAAGATCAAGTCCATGGCTCTGTGTGTGTCTCTGTGTCCCAGTGAGGAGCTCAAGACCTACCAGGACCTCAAGAGGTTCGCCATGCTTAACGGTGAGCTCAGCAGGTCACATGACTCAGCTCAACAGGTCCCATGACTCAGCCCAACAGGTCATATGACTCACCTCGACAGGTCATATGACTCAGCCCAACAGGTCCCATGACTCAGCTCAGCAGGTCCCATGACTCAGCTCGACAGGTTCCATGACTCAGCTCAGCAGGTCCCATGACTCAGCTCGACAGGTCTCATGACTCAGACAGGCTGTGGTTCAGTCCTCCTGTTTACAGTGGGGAAACTGGGGGTGATGGGAAATGTAGGACGGCTGTAGCAGTGTGGAAATTAGGATATCATGTACATTTGCTGATCTCTGATATTGAATTTTACTGTTGTAGTTTTGTTCTTTGAAATGTATTAAGTAAGTTATTAGTAAGTTTCACATCTGTGAGGACATAATATTTTCTGAATTTATAATAAAGTTAAAAAAACAGTATTTAGTTCTTTTAACACTGAGGTAGACAAAAATCTGGAAAAGGCTTAAAAAAATACAAATATCCAAATTCAAAAATCCTCCTCCTCCTCGTGCAGCTCTCTGTCCTAAAGAAAGGAACAAGTGTCTCTCAAACTACATTAATTACAGTATGATTAAAGGTTATTATGGGATTTATGCTCAGTGACCTTCCTACCCCGACTTTAAGGGCCATGATAATAATAATAATAATAATAATAATAATGATAATGATAATAATAATAATAATAATAATAATAACAATAATAATAATAACAGAATATTAAATAAACAGCAGAGGATTCTGCTCCTGGCGGTACAGCAGCTCCGCTCCGGGTCAAACTGGACCCGTTAACAGTCTGACGGACGCTCGCCATCACGTCATCGTGGTGATTTAATGTCTGCAGGCGTGTGACCTGACACACCACCCTGTACTGTAACACACACACACACACACACACACACACACACACACACACACAGAGTACAGTAACAAAGGCAGCATTAAGCTGTGTGTGCGGTTGGTGCCACTCGTCTCCATTTGTCCTCCATGGACATCATGGACGCTGTGACTGTCTTCAGTGTTGGAGACATGACAGCAGACATCATGTCCTTAATGAAAGAGGTCTCTGTCACTGAGATGTTCCTCTTATTTTGTCCACCCTGGTTCAGAGTCAGAGTGTTTCTGTAATGCAGCAGCTCAACATTTAATAAACACTAAACATAGAAAAGAAAAGAATAGAATAGAATATACTGGGCCCAGCATGAAGACTGGGAACACACAGACAAACGTCTACACTTAAAAACATCAGAGACAGCGAGGACGCTCTGACCGCTGTATTTATTTTATTTTTTTGCATTTATTTTATTTCTTTATTTCTAAGGGAGCATGTGCAGTTTAAAACATAAACGTTACAGTTTGATGCAGTGTACCAGAATTGTTCTCAGAGCTCATTCATATCTGCGCTCCCTCAGCAGGTCAGAACAAAAACACCACCAATACATTTTAAAATAATCTCAAATTTTCAAAGCTCAGTAAACTGTATTTCTGCAGTGTCCTACAGAGATGAAAGTGCAGAGGCTTTTTGTCTAAAGTTTTTAAGGTTTGTTTGGATAAGGATTTAAGGATTTTCAGGGCTGTTTCAGCAGCCCGCCCTCAGCATGTAATGCAGTAAAGAGAGTAAAGTGTGAAAGAGTGACAGGATGCATAAACATCTTGGGGATGGGGTAGTTTTTCTGGCTGATAAATAGTGTATTTTTTGTTGATTTTTTAAGAAAACATGCTTCGAAACCCGCAGTCACGTTTTCTTTAAAAATCACAAAAAAAATATTGAAAAATCGCCCAAAAAAGCCAGCAATTTAAAAAAAAAAGCAAACACTCATATGCTGTCTTTAAAATTTGCCTACATTTTTTTTTAAAAGAAAAGATAATTGCCAATTGTCAAAAAATTGCTCAAATGTTTTCTGTAAAAATTGCAAAAAAAAAGTCACAATAATTTCTTTAAAAAAATCATGAAAATGTTTTCTTTAAAAATCACCAAAAAAGTTTATGCATAAACGTCCTGGCTGCGTCCACAGAGAGATAGTTTGTGATGTGTGTGAAGTTATAACTCACCATTACGCTGCTCAGTCACACCGGGAGGTTTTCCCGAGAGCAGGTGATGTGAAAAGTGAGTGTGTTAACCCTGAGAGGAGGAGTCTGTCATCTGTTCCAGAGAGAGAGTTCCAGAGAGAGTCAGTCACCATGGTAACTGACTGGTGATGATGTTGATGGTGATGGTGATGGTGATGGTGATGGTGATGATGATGATGATGGTGGTGATGGTGATGATGATGATTGTGATGGTGATGATGATGATGGTGATGATGGTGATGATGATGGTGATGGTGATGGTGATGGTGATGATGGTGATGGTGATGATGGTGATGGTGATGATGGTGATGGTGATGGTGATGGTGATGATGATGATGATGATGATGATGGTGATGGTGATGATGATGATGATGGTGATGGTGCTGATGGTGATGGTGATGGTGATGGTGATGATGGTGATGGTGATGATGATGATGATGGTGATGGTGCTGATGGTGATGGTGATGGTGATGGTGATGATGGTGATGGTGATGATGATGATGATGGTGATGATGATGTGATGATGTCATCTCGTCTGTTTCTCTCTCAGGTTCAGAGTTGTGTTCCTACGAGTTAGCAGGTCATAAATATCCCGGTCTACCTGAGAGGTTTGACAAATGTCCCAAACTTCCTGTTCCACCCAGGTACGTCCACCTCATCACCTTCCTATGACCTCTGACCTCTCTGACCCTGCTCTGTGACCTCTGACCTCTGTGACCTCTGTGTCTGCAGTAAGCCTGCTCTGTGACCTCTGACCTCTGTGTGTCTGCAGTAATCCTGCTCTGTGACCTCTGACCTCTGTGACCTCTGACCTCTGTGTCTGCAGTAATCCTGCTCTGTGACCTGTGACCTCTGACCTCTGTGTGTCTGCAGTAAGCCTGCTCTGTGACCTCTGACCTCTGTGTGTCTGCAGTAATCCTGCTCTGTGACCTGTGACCTCTGTGTGTCTGCAGTAATCCTGCTCTGTGACCTCTGACCTCTGTGTGTCTGCAGTAATCCTGCTCTGTGACCTCTGACCTCTGTGTGTCTGCAGTAATCCTGCTCTGTGACCTCTGACCTCTGTGTGTCTGCAGTAAGCCTGCTCTGTGACCTCTGACCTCTGTGTGTCTGCAGTAATCCTGCTCTGTGACCTGTGACCTCTGACCTCTGTGTGTCTGCAGTAATCCTGCTCTGTGACCTGTGACCTCTGACCTCTGTGTGTCTGCAGTAAGCCTGCTCTGTGACCTCTGACCTCTGTGTGTCTGCAGTAATCCTGCTCTGTGACCTCTGACCTCTGTGTGTCTGCAGTAATCCTGCTCTGTGACCTCTGACCTCTGTGTGTCTGCAGTAAGCCTGCTCTGTGACCTCTGTGACCTCTGACCTCTGTGTGTCTGCAGTAAGCCTGCTCTGTGACCTCTGACCTCTGTGACCTCTGACCTCTGTGTCTGCAGTAATCCTGCTCTGTGACCTCTGACCTCTGTGTCTGCAGTAATCCTGCTCTGTGACCTCTGTGACCTCTGACCTCTGTGTGTCTGCAGTAATCCTGCTCTGTGACCTCTGACCTCTGTGACCTCTGACCTCTGTGTGTCTGCAGTAATCCTGCTCTGTGACCTCTGACCTCTGTGTGTCTGCAGTAATCCTGCTCTGTGACCTCTGACCTCTGTGTGTCTGCAGTAATCCTGCTCTGTGACCTCTGACCTCTGTGTGTCTGCAGTAAGCCTGCTCTGTGACCTCTGACCTCTGTGACCTCTGACCTCTGTGTGTCTGCAGTAATCCTGCTCTGTGACCTCTGACCTCTGTGACCTCTGACCTCTGTGTGTCTGCAGTAATCCTGCTCTGTGACCTCTGACCTCTGTGTGTCTGCAGTAAGCCTGCTCTGTGACCTCTGACCTCTGTGTGTCTGCAGTAATCCTGCTCTGTGACCTCTGACCTCTGTGTGTCTGCAGTAAGCCTGCTCTGTGACCTCTGACCTCTGTGTGTCTGCAGTAAGCCTGCTCTGTGACCTCTGACCTCTGTGTGTCTGCAGTAAGCCTGCTCTGTGACCTCTGACCTCTGTGTGTCTGCAGTAAGCCTGCTCTGTGACCTCTGACCTCTGTGTGTCTGCAGTAAGCCTGCTCTGTGACCTCTGACCTCTGTGTGTCTGCAGTAAGCCCCTGCCGGTGTTTAACCGCTGCACTCCGGTGGATATTTCCTGTTATGCGAAGTTTGCCGAGGCGGTGGTGACGTTCGTGAGCGATAACAGCGTTCTGCACCGGCTGATCGCCGGCGTCGCCGCCAGCAAAGAGATCATCATCGGCCTGTGTGTGCTCGCTCTGGGTGAGAACCTTAAAGACAAAAGTCACACTGCTCTGACGCCGTCAGTCCGATCTGAACCGCACGATGTAGACCGCTGATACTCAACCTGCGGCTCGCGGCCCAAATCTGGCCCCTGACAGGGTCCCGGTGGCCCCCAAACGTTTTCTGATGTACAGTGAAAATGAAGTGACTCTGTGAACAGTTTTGGTCCTTTTAGTCTCCATCAGGAGTCAGAGTGAATAAAACAGCATCAACATAGAGGCGTGGAGGATCCCCCACACCCCCGACAGAGGACACAGCTGAGACATTGATGTCCTAAAATACAAGAAATGTCCTGAAATCTAAGAAACAATCCTCAAATTCTAGAAACTCAAAAATTAAATAAATAAAATAAATAGACTTTCTAAAATCCTGAAAATACTGTAAAATCCATTAAAAGTTCTAACATTTAAGAAATGTCCTAAAATCCCAGAAACATGTATGGGGCTGCTGTGACTGGCCCCCGGGCTCCTGTCACGCCGCTAAAGTGGCCCCAAAACAAAGAGAGTTGGGTATTCCTGCTATAAAATCTAGCATCATAACAACAACAACAACAACAACAATAATGATGATGATGATGATAACGACAACAATAATAATAAAACAACAACAGCAACAACAACAATAATGATGATGATGATAACGACAACAATAATAATAAAACAACAACAGCAACAACAACAATAATGATGATGATGATGATAACGACAACAATAATAATAAAACAACAACAGCAACAACAACAATAATGATGATGATGATGATGATGATAACGACAACAATAATAATAAAACAACAACAGCAACAACAACAATAATGATGATGATGATAACGACAACAATAATAATAAAACAACAACAGCAACAACAACAATAATGATGATGATGATAACGACAACAATAATAATAAAACAACAACAGCAACAACAACAATAATGATGATGATGATAACGACAACAATAATAATAAAACAACAACAACAGCAACAACAACAGCAGCAACAACAGTAATGATGATGATGATAACGACAACAATAATAATAAAACAACAACAACAGCAACAACAACAATAATGATGATGATAAAAACAACAACAATGATGATGATGATAACGACAACAATAATAATAAAACAACAACAACAATAACAACAACAGCAGCAACAACAATAATGATGATGATGATAACGACAACAATAATGATGATGATGATAACCACAACAATAATAATAAAACAACAACAATAACAACAACAGCAACAACAACAATAATGATGATGATGATAACGACAACAATAATGATGATGATGATGATAACAACAACAATAATAATAAAACAACAACAATAACAACAACAGCAACAACAACAATAATGATGATGATGATAACGACAACAATAATGATGATGATGATAACCACAACAATAATAATAAAACAACAACAATAACAACAACAGCAACAACAACAATGATGATGATAAAAACAACAACAATAATGATGATGATGATAACCACAACAATAATAATAAAACAACAACAACAATAACAACAGCAACAACAACAATAATGATGATGATAAAAACAACAACAATAATGATGATGATGATAACGACAACAATAATGATGATGATGATAACCACAACAATAATAATAAAACAACAACAACAATAACAACAACAGCAACAACAACAATAATGATGATGATAAAAACAACAACAATAATGATGATGATGATAACCACAACAATAATAATAAAACAACAACAACAATAACAACAACAGCAACAACAATAATGATGATGATGATGATAACAACAACAATAATAATAAAGCAACAATAACAACAGCAACAACAACAATAATGATGATGATGATAACGACAACAATAACAATAACAACAGCAACAACAACAATAATGATGATGATGATGATGATAACGACGATAATGACAACAATAATAATAAAACAACAAAAACAATAATAACAACAGCAACAACAACAATAATGATGATGATAAAAACAACAACAATAATGATGATGACAACAACAATAATAATAAAACAACAACAATAATAACAACAGCAACAACAACAATAATGATGATGATGATAACGACAACAATAATAATAAAACAACAAAAACAATAATAACAACAGCAACAACAACAATAATGATGATGATAAAAACAACAACAATAATGATGATGATGATAACGACAACAATAATAATAAAACAATAATAACAATAACAACAGCAACAACAACAATAATGATGATGATGATGATAACGACGATAACGACAACAATAATAATAAAACAACAAAAACAATAATAACAACAGCAACAACAACAATAATGATGATGATAAAAACAACAACAATAATGATGATGACAACAACAATAATAATAAAACAACAACAATAATAACAACAGCAACAACAACAATAATGATGATGATGATAACGACAACAATAATAATAAAACAACAAAAACAATAATAACAACAGCAACAACAACAATAATGATGATGATAAAAACAACAACAATAATGATGATGATGATAACGACAACAATAATAATAAAACAACAACAATAATAACAACAACAACAATAATGATGATGATAACGACAACAATAATAATAAAACAACAAAAACAATAATAACAACAGCAACAACAACAATAATGATGATGACAACAACAGCAACAATAACAACAACAACAACAACAGGAATTATAACAATAATAATAATAAATGTATGAAGTTTTTGTTGATGTGTAACTTTTCCTGACGTCCGTCCCTCTGTCCTTCAGTCCTGTCCATGATCCTCATGGTGATCATCCGTTACATCTCAGCCGTCCTCGTCTGGATCCTCACCTCGCTGGTCGTCCTCGGGTCCCTCGGTGAGGTCACTTCCTGTTTACACTGCTGACACATTAATCTGGTCTCACTCTGGTTTTAAGTCACTGTGCTCTGTCTCTGTCCAGCGGGGACCAGCGTCCTCTGGTGGCTCTACATCGACCACCGGCTGTACGGGAACGACACTACGCCGAAAGTGAAAGAGGACGTGATCAGGGACAGCGGACAGGGACTGCTGGTCTACGCCGTCGCTGCCACTGTCTTCACCGTACGAACATCTGCTTGTACAAACATGTTTTCTTGAATTACTGATTCACTTACAGGGTTCATATGGTCATTCAAAACCTGGAAAAGTCATGGAATTTGCAAAAAGCAAATTTTTTGGAAACTGAAATTTACTGACCGTCAGAAACTTAGAAATCCAGCGATAATTTCTGACTGTGATAAATGGTGGCATTTTGGTGATTTCTTTTTTCTCTAAAAATATTTTTTAAAAATAAATTTAAAACTTTTAAAAAGAACTCAAACTTAAAATTTTAAAAGAAAAAAAGAATTGCCAAAAACATTGTCTTCAAAAATCTCCAAAAACAAAAACAACAACAAAAATTACCAATTTTTTTTTTAACTAAATCAGCTGGATTTTTTTAGAGGAAAAAAAGTGCCAAAATGTTTTCTTTAAAAGTAACTCAAAAATAACAAGCCGACAAAAAAAAGAAACAGCCAAATTATTTCTTTAAAAATCAACATTTTCCACGAACATGCTTTGTTTAAAAGTTGGCTGTTAAATAAGTAAAGACATTTCAAGACACAAGTTCCTTCTCAGTACCTGCAAAACATATTTGACATGCGTCCGCCTCCCAGCACCGCCCCCTCCCCTCTCATAAATAATGAACGGTCCCTAAGTTACATTTAAGTTCACTTCAATCCTGTTCTGAATTCATTATCTTTTAAATAATATATACATTTAAAAAAAACTACTATAATCTCAAGAAAAGTCGTTTATTCAGCCTCGTCCCGACAAACCGTCCCACTCTAACGCTGTTTGATGACGCAAACTCACGTCCCGCAGACACTGGGCTTTGTCCCATCTTTGTCCCGTCCCTGTCTCGTCTCAGACGTCCTCTCTGTGTTCCAGATCATCCTGCTGCTGCTGATGCTCTTCATGAGGAAGCGTGTGGCGTTGACCATCGCTCTGTTCCACGTGGCGGGAAAAGTCTTCATCCACCTCCCGCTGCTCACCCTGCAGCCCTTCGTCACCTTCCTCGCCCTGCTGCTCTTCTGGAGCTACTGGATCCTGGTCCTGCTGTTCCTGGGAACCAGCGGTCAGTCCAGACCTGAACCAGTGTGGTGTTATTGATCAGCTGCTTTTTATTGATCAGTTTAAACGTCATATTTACAGCGTTTATTCATCAGTTTAAACATCACATTTACAGCTTTTATTGATCAGTTAAAACATCACATTTACAGCGTTTATTCATCAGTTAAAACATCACATTTACAGCGTTTATTCATCAGTCAAAACATCATATTTACAGCGTTTATTGATCAGTTTGAGCATCACATTTACAGCGTTTATTGATCAGTTAAAACATGACATTTACAGCGTTTATTGATCAGTTAAAACATCACATTTACAGTGTTTATTCATCAGTTAAAACATCATATTTACAGCGTTTATTGATCAGTTTGAACATCACATTTACAGCATTTATTGATCAGTTAAAACATCACATTTACAGCGTTTATTGATCAGTTTGAGCATCACATTTACAGCGTTTATTGATCAGTTAAAACATGACATTTACGGCGTTTATTGATCAGTTAAAACATCACATTTACAGTGTTTATTCATCAGTTAAAACATCATATTTACAGCGTTTATTGATCAGTTTGAACATCACATTTACAGCATTTATTGATCAGTTAAAACATCACATTTACAGCGTTTATTGATCAGTTAAAACATCACATTTACAGCGTTTATTGATCAGTTTGAACATCACATTTCCAGCATTTCTTGATCAGTTTGAACATCATATTTACAGCATTTATTGATCAGTTAAAACATCACATTTACAGCGTTTATTCATCAGTTAAAACATCACATTTACAGCGTTTATTCATCAGTTAAAACATCACATTTACAGCGTTTATTGATCAGTTTGAACATCACATTTACAGCGTTTATTCATCAGTTAAAACATCACATTTACAGCGTTTATTCATCAGTTTGAACATCACATTTACAGCGTTTATTCATCAGTTAAAACATCACATTTACAGCGTTTATTCATCAGTTAAAACATCATATTTACAGCGTTTATTCATCAGTCAAAACATCACATTTACAGCGTTTATTCATCAGTCAAAACATCACATTTACAGCGTTTATTCATCAGTTTAAACACCACATTTACAGCGTTTATTCATCAGTTTAAACACCACATTTACAGCGTTTAGAATAACAAATATTTACAATATGTCAGATTTGAGTTTGTTATTATAAATACTTGTTTAACTGAAAGATGTTCAGTGCAATCACATTACGTAAGATAAATAAACATTTACGTATGTGCATAAAAAAATAGATTTAAAGGAAAGAAAACAAGGAAAATACACATGTGCACAAATATGCACAAATGCTTTTGTAGGAAATAATTTCATTACAAATAAAGTATTGATTTATTTGTAGAGTATACAGCCTAATAGTGAAGATAATAACCATGCCTTAGTTTGAATAATAAACCTAACCTAAAATATAAGAGCATGTTGAATAAATACAGACAATGTAATAATAATAATAGTAATAGTAATAATAAAGAACCCACACTGAAAACATCAGACGTCTGTCTGTGAGCTGTGATTATAAATAAAAACAGTAACAAAAATTCTTAAAAAACTTTAAATGAGTAATATCATAAAAAGACCACAGCTTTATGTATTAAGTATTTTTTCTGAGTATTTTTTTTTATATTTTCAATATTTTAATATAATATAATATAATATAATATAATATAATATAATATAATATAATATAATATAATATAATATAATATAATGTAATTAATATATTTTGGATCAGTCTGCTCTCTGCTGGTGATTTCACTGAACTGCAGCTGCTCCTCTCACTATAAAGTTACTACATAAAAACTACAGTCTTCTCTTTTTTCTTTCTCTTATTTTCTTTTACTTTCTTTGTATTTTTTCTTTTTTCCTTTTTTTGTTGTTGCTGTTGCAGTTTTTCTACACCTTGTTTTCTTCGTTTTGTGATGGCAACTGGAATAAAGCCGTTTTTTTTTCTTCTTAGTTTTCTACCTTTGGACTAAAAGTCTCTGTCTGGGGAGAGAAGCTGAGAATATTATATAATATAAAATAATTCTCAAAGCTGCTGCTGATTTTTTATTTCGTTTTATTTTATTTTTTTTTATTGAACGAACTGTTTTAGTTTGACTGCAGCCGATTTAGCTTTTATTTCAGCAGATCAGTCGACATAGAAATAAATAAATGCTGAAAAAAAGAGCTGTTTGTGTAGTTCATATTCCCCTAAGCATTGTGGGAAGTGTAGTGTGGTGTGACCTGTGACCTTTGACCTGTGACCTGTGTGTGGTTCTGCAGGGAACCCAGTCCAGAACGAGGAGACGGGTCTGACAGAATTCAGACTGACAGGTCCTCTGCAGTACCTGACCTGGTACCACGCCGTGGGACTCGTATGGATCACAGAGTTCATCCTCGCCTGCCAGCAGATGACCGTGGCCGGAGCCGTCGTCACATACTACTTCACCAGGTGAGAACACACCTGTACACACCTGTACATACCTACTATTTCACCAGGAAGAACATACCTGACTACATTTGAAAACACACCTGAATACATTTAAAAGCACACCTGAATACATTTGAAAACACACCTGAAAACACACCTGAATACATTTAAAAACACACCTGAATACATTTAAAAACACACCTGAATACATTTGAAAACACACCTGAAAACACACCTGAATACATTTAAAAACACACCTGAATACATTTAAAAACACACCTGAAAACTCACCTGAATACATTTAAAAACACACCTGAAAACAGATGAAAACACACATGAAAACATGTGAAAACACACCTGAATACACACCTGAATACAGGTGAAAACACACCTGAATACAGGTGAAAACACACATGAAAACATGTGAAAACACACCTGAATACAGGTGAAAACACACCTGAATACACACATGAATACAGGTGAATACACACCTGAATACAGGTGAATACAGGTGAAAACACACCTGAATACAGATGAAAACACACATGAAAACATGTGAAAACACACCTGAATACACACCTGAATACAGATGAATACACACCTGAATACAGGTGAAAACACACCTGAATACAGGTGAAAACACACATGAAAACATGTGAAAACACACCTGAATACAGGTGAAAACACACCTGAATACACACATGAATACAGGTGAATACACACCTGAATACAGGTGAATACAGGTGAAAACACACCTGAATACAGATGAATACACACCTGAATACAGGTGAAAACACACCTGAATACACACCTGAATACAGGTGAATACACACCTGAATACACACCTGAATACACACCTGAATACAGGTGAATACACACGTGCAGTTGGACTCCCGTGGCTCAGTCTCTGTGAAGCGGATCGATGTGGTCTCTGTGTTTCAGGGACAAGAACCGGCTCCCGGTGACCCCGATCCTGTCGTCGGTCCTGAGGCTGGTCAGGTATCACCTGGGAACCGTCGCTAAGGGAGCCTTCATCATCACGCTGGTGAAAATCCCCCGACTCGTCCTCATGTACATCCACAACCAGCTCAAAGGAAAGGTACAAAACTTTATCAACACAATGCTGCTGAGACAAAACTTTATCAACACAATACTGACTGATCTGATTATTGATCTGATGTCTGATCTGATTATTGATCTGATTATTGATCTGATGATTGGTGGTGTGTGATGTGATGATGTCGCCGTGTGTCTCAGGAGAACGCGTGCGCTCGCTGTCTGCTGAAGACGTGTATCTGCTGTCTGTGGTGTTTGGAGAAGTGCCTCAACTATCTCAATCAGGTAACAAACAAACCGCCTCGCTTCCTCCTCTTCCTCCTCATCCTCCTCTTCCTCCGCCCTTCCTGTCTCTACCTGACGTCTCACCTGAGCTTTTATTTCCCAGAATGCATATGCAGCCACAGCCATCAACAGCACCAGTTTCTGCACGTCTGCACGGGACGCCTTCGTGATCCTGGTGGAAAACGCTCTGCGTGTCGCCACAATCAACGCCGTAGGAGACTTTGTGCTCTTCCTGGGGAAGGTGAGCTGGATCAGATAACTGGTCTGAACTGGTTCTGGTCCCAGTGACCCAGTAAAGAACCAGACTGACAGAGTGAAGTCGTGGTAGCGCCACCTACAGCAGTGATACTCAACGTTCGGCCCCCAGCCAAATCTGGCCCCTGACAGGGTGCTCGGTGGCCCCCAAAACCTTTTACTAATTCCCAATAAAAATAAAGTCATTCACACTTGTCCTAAAATCCTAGAAATGTCCTAAAATCCAAGAAAGGTACTAAAATTCGAAAATTGTCCTAAAATGTTAAAAATGTCCTAAAATGTTAAATATGTCCTAAAATCCTAAAAATGTTGTAAGGTCTGAGAAACGTACTCAAGAACATCCTAAAATCTGAGAAACCTCTCAGAATCTGAAATATCTTTAAGTGCAAGAAATGTCTTTCAAGTCCTAGAAATGTCCTAAAATCCTAAAATGTCCTTAAATCCTAGAAACTTTCTAAAAATTAAAGAAATGTCCTATAATCAAATGTTCTAAAATCCTCAAAATGTCCTAAAATCACATCAGGAGCAGGTCGAGTGTCCCTTTCAGTTAAAAGGTTATTTTTTATTCATTTTTTTGTTTTGTTTGTTGTTTTCCTGTCTGTCGTGTCTGAATGTTTGGTCAGATCCTGATCGTGACGTCGACGGCGTTCGCCGGCGTCCTCCTCCTGAACTACCAGCGGGACTACGCCGAGTGGCTGCTGCCGCTCATCATCGTGTGTCTCTTCTCCTTCCTGGTCGCTCACTGCTTCCTGTCCATCTTTGAGATCGTGGTGGACGTCCTCTTCCTCTGCTTTGCCATCGACACCAAGTACAATGACGGCACCCCCGGGAAGGAGTTCTTCATGGACAAAGCTCTGATGGTGAGACGGACGCACACTCGACACGCAGTGAGGACGAGAGCTCGGAAATATTAACGTCAGGTTATGTTTTTAAGAATATTACGTCAAAACATGGCGACCAGTAAGAGTGACTTCCTGTCGATACTTAAGGGCCCTTTTTAAACCTTGTGGTCCAAAAACAAAGAATGGTGTCAAACCTCGTCAGAGCAAACAGCCGAAACCCCGGTCCGAATCAAACCGACTCGTTTTGTGTCCTGTGTGTCCGCACGATGGTTCAGATTTTCAGACCAGTAAGACGAAGTTCTGGCAGGTTGATGACAGAACCCGAAAAATAATGCATGTGAGAAGAGGAGGAGCCAACAAGTTTCACGAACATTTGTGATTGGTTTCTGGTCCTGAATCGGCTCATGTAGTAATAATCTTTGAATAATAATTCATCTGTAAAAGCAATCTTTATTTCTATAGTACCTTTCATACATGAAATTCAGCTCAAAGTGCTTTACGTGAGAGAACGAAAAACAAAAACCTGACATCATATAGAATTAAATATGTTTCTAAATTTACAAAAGAAAATCATTGTACAGCACCATAACTCCCTGAAGCCCCTTAGTCCGGGTGTGAAATGATCACATGACGTTTCCAAACCCGTCTTGAACTACGCGCTGGAACCGGAAGTGACTAAATGTTTCGAAACAGATACATAGATATCAAATATTCATTCATTTTCAGAATTTTAACCCTCCAAATGCCAGGTTTTTGTCATGATGCCACCATGTTTTTAGATGAAATAATGAATGATGTTGAGTCTCCTCCTCCTCAGTGTGTGATATGTCAGTGTGTGAGTGTAGCTGCTGACAGTCTGGGATATGTCAGTGTGTGAGTGTAGCTGCTGACAGTCTGGGATATGTCAGTGTGTGAGTGTAGCTGCTGACAGTCTGGGATATGTCAGTGTGTGAGTGTAGCTGCTGACAGTCTGGGATATGTCAGTGTGTGAGTGTAGCTGCTGACAGTCTGGGATATGTCAGTGTGTGAGTGTAGCTGCCGACAGTCTGGGATATGTCAGTGATCAGCAGCTACATTGACTGTGACAGGTCACCTAGTGGAAATAGCATGTATTTCCTCCATATGCCAAATATGGTCAAAATGACCTCATCAGGTGGAAAATAGTCAAAATGACAAATTCAGAGTCAAAAGCCCAGAATGACACCCAGAAATAATACAAGTCCTGTTTTTCTGCTCTGATGGCTGTGGGATCAAAAATGTCAGTTTGAATGGGTTTCAATGGAGCATTTTTGGACCTGAACAGTCTGAATGTAACTATTTAGTTTCCACAGTGTATTTTAGACTTATTGTAGGAGCTGAGCTGCAAATTCACTGATTACACTCAGATACACAATCTGGACTACATTTAGGACACATGCATCAACACACACACAATTATCACAACAGGAAGAAGGAAAGAGACTAAAATGAGCCAAACAGTCTTTAAAGGGTTAAACTCCTTCAGTCTCATGGTGCGGAGAATTGTGGGAGTTTGTTTGGCTCTTCTGATTCTTTAACTTGGACCCCTCACCATGTGACCCCGCCCCTTCCAATGTCCCCTCCCCTCTCATTGTGGCCCCGCCCCTGCAGGAGTTCGTGGAGAGCAGCCGGCGGTTAGAGCGGGCGGTGGAGCGTGGGCGGAGCCGGGTGAAAGAGGCGGTTTCGGAGGGGGCGGAGATGAAGCCCATGGTGAGTGACAGCGGAGGGGGCGCGGCCAGGCGGAGGAGCTCGGAGGAGGAGGCGGTGGGGGTGGGCCTGGACGGGGGGTGGGGAGTGGGAGGAGCTGCAGGAGTTCCAGGTGTACTACCTGCTGGTGGGGGTGCTGGTGGACTGGGTGCTGACGGAGCAGAGCGACTTCGTCCTCTGTCTCAGCGAGGATGTCGTCCTCTTCCTCTGCATCTACCTGCCCACCTCCACCCTCTTCCTGTTCGTCAGCCTGCTGCACACGCCGAGCCCTGCCCCCTCAGCGCCGAGCAGCAAATCAGCCGCCGTCACCACCGCCAGCTAACACACGCACTAACGGACACGTGCTAACTCATGCATGCTAACGGACACATGCTAACGGACATGTGCTAACTCATGCATGCTAACAGATGCACGCTGTCCTGAGCATGCTGATTGGTCAAACACTGTCACATGCTAACCTTCATCATCACCATCATCTTCATCATCATCATCTTCACCATCACAGCTGCTTCTTCCTGAATTTCTGGGACCAAACTGTACTTTGACTTCCTGTTACATTATAATTTATTTTTTACTTTTGTATCTTATATTTTTAAATATTTTTTCTATTTAAATAATTTTTTGCAGCTGTTTGTTTCTTCAGTTCGGCCTTATCTTGTCACCACGGTGCTTTTAAGGACTCAGCAGATAGTCGGATATCTCAGTGACAAAGGAGGCTCCAGGTGTTTCAGGTTCTGGTCGTTGCGATAGAGAGACGGGCGTCAGAGAAAGTCTCACAAATAAAATAGAGAGATTTAAAACTCTGTGTGGAGTTTGCATGTTTTCCTCCCACAGTCCAGAGACCTGTGGTGTTGACTCTAAACCGATCGGAGGTGTGAATGTGAGCGTCTCCACAGAAGCTGCATTCATGCTTCCTGTTCAAGGAGGGGACTATCCCGCCGTTATGCCGCTTCGCCGCTTCGCCGCTCTGTATAGAAAGTCCGGTTGCAGAAAGGGGGGACAGAGTGGTCTCACCTCTGAGTGGGGACACGAGGGACTAACAGCGCTAAAACGAGGTCTGTGTAAAGGCCGGAGGGACATGACCGTGGGCAGGACAGGGGGACGTTTTGACGGCATGTTTACGTTGGCGATCCACTGAGGGAGATTGAAAAAAAAAACAGCTGTTAGCAACATCCACAAACTGGGAAAATAACCAGTGTGTTTACACGATGTTAGAAAAAGTTGTGTCATTATTGTGTTGCTCCGACTAAAACTGGACTTTTGAAATACATGTAAACATGTTAGTCCGACTTTTTTTTGGCTCCGAAGGTTGTCGCAAACAAAAATGATGTGGAGTTCCACAAGGCTCCGTACTGGGGCCTCTTCTGTTTAAAATCTACGCGCTGGCTCAGTTTATAGAAAACCAAAAAAAAAGATGTTATCATAATGATGCAGATGACGCACAGATTTATAAAACCATATCACCGATCAAAGCTCCGACTGAGTGCATGAACGAACGACAAATCATTCATGATCTGGAAGTTTTTAGTTTTGAAGTTTTGTTTATTAGAGACGTGTCTGCTGGGTCCGAGCCTCCTGCTGTGCTTCTTCACCTCCTCATTACCCATGACGCTCCACTCTCACCTCCTGACCCCCTCGCCGTCTGTTCGATCGTCACGAAGAAGCGTGAACGTTTTAACGGTGTGGCCTCGTTTCCTGTTTCAGGCTCCGGGGACGAGTTCAGCTTGACCAAAATCAGCCAATGGGACTTCTTAAAAAAGAAAAGAGACATTCCAAATGTTTATTTTTACCAACGTGTAACATGTTTACTATGGTTTCACTCCAGGGAAAACGATATTTTAATAAGAAACTGTAAAAACGTAACAATGTAATGAAGCACTTTATATTGAAGCGCTGCAGATTTTAAACCGGCTGATGCATTTTTCGTAGTGATGTCCTTTTTTATAAAACGACAGCATCTCGTCTCTCTGAACTCATCGCTCACTCTTCAGTTCTCCACCGTCCCACAGACACGTTTTACTTTTTATATGCCGTTTTGTTGCGGAGACTCGACCTGGACACCGTGCTGGATCAGGAGCGTTGCCATGGAGTCTCTGGACCGGAGGAACTTCTTATTGGTGGATGATATCCGTGCAGTCGGCTGGTGACAGAGAGGACGGGGGTCAAAGGTCAGCTGATCAGGTCTGATCTGACGGGACGCACTGCGAGCAGATCGATCGATCGTCTAAAAATATATTAGATCTGACTCAAACTGACTTCAGTGTCTGTTAGCCGCCTAAATGGACACTTTTTTATCCTTAAATCTTCAACCGACAAAACATCCATCATGTCTGATGACTGTTAGTCTCATGTCACCAACACACGTCTATTTTCTTTGAATATTTATGTTGTTTTTGTGACCTCACAGACGGTCCGATTCATCGTCACTCTGCGATGTCGCGGTCTCTCTTACAGTGGACAGTTCAAAAAAAGAGAGATATCCTCGTCTTCATGCTGCCTTGCAGCACACACTAATGTGAGAATTTCCTGAAAATGTTTTAAACTTGTGCAAAATATGGTTAAAAAACGCACAAAATGCATTAATGTATTGAAAAGTCCTGACCAGAATTGTAATACCATTTTAATTTGAATTAATTTCAAACATGTAAAATCATCTTTTAGTAATAATTTTAGTATATGTAGTGTCTGCTTTGTCCTGCCTGATCATTTTACATTTCTGCATTCAAGTAGAGCTTCAAATGAAATTTAAAATTAAGAAAAACAGTTCACCTTAACCCTTTGAAACCTGAGAAAATTGGTTTGATTTCTTTCAAAAATACAGGGGGAAATCAACAAGCTACTTAACGAGACACGGCCCAAAAATAAGCAAAAAAACACAAATTACCGAGAAAACGTGCTGAAACTGTGTGTTTATTTTATTATGCTTTGTCAGTAACATCATTTTAAATGATTAGAATCATAATCATAGTTTTCTGGGCATTTTCCCTATTTCTTTTTTATGTTATTTTCTAATAATCCCTCTTTTTCTAAAACAATTTTTTAGAGTTTCATATAACGCTATATAATTCACAGGACATTTCCTGCTCATTGCTTTTAAATGTTGATATAATTTGTAAAAAAGCGTCTGAATGCAGCACAAGAACACTGATTTTCTGAAGCGCCTTTAAAAGTTGAAACATTTGGACTGTTGAACAAAAGTTGAACATTTACAGTTTTGGAGACATGGATTGTTGTTTCCTGTCACAGATTTGTAGATTTAAAGGAAATTTTGAATAATACATTTAGGTATTATTGGTAAAAATGTTATTACAATATCAGTCAGGAGATTTTATTACATTATTGGATTTTATTAAACTTTCGATCAAGTTAAATGCAAAGTTTTTATATTGGTATGTTTTTAGGAAATGATTACATTATTGGGTCTACATGCCTACATTACCCACAGTGCACCTCTCCTGACCGTTGTGAGGTCTGTTGTGGCGATGCATACTGCAGCAGCTGCAGAGGTCTGGTTTTAATAATAATAATAATTCATTTAAAATCGTCTGAGATGATGAAGCTTTTGCAGAAACAGGAGACTTTCTTGTTGATGCTGTCAAATGCTTTCTGATTGGATGCGGTTCTGGTCTGAGTGTAAAACGTTGATGAGCCGTTGTCATAGAAACATGTTTGACTGTCGCTGGAACAGAGATCTGACTGGCTGTTGACGGCTGATGAAGGTCTGTTGAACAGTTCAGGTTACAGAGACGTCGCTCGCTCGGACGCGCCGCTCGCAGGGACGCGCCGCTCGCAGGGACGCGCCGCTCGCAGGGACGCGTCGCTCGCAG
Source organism: Plectropomus leopardus (assembly GCF_026936395.1). Classification (NCBI taxonomy): domain Eukaryota; kingdom Metazoa; phylum Chordata; class Actinopteri; order Perciformes; family Serranidae; genus Plectropomus; species Plectropomus leopardus. The sequence goes on from NC_142183.1 coordinate 276,029, forward strand.
GGACGCGTCGCTCGCTCCGACGCATCGCTCACAGTGTAGTGCCACGCTTCATGTTTTGGCAGAATGCTACGACCTGTGAGGTGTCGTGATGTTGGATGTGATTGTCAGTCTGTCATCGGCCAGTTCAGATGTGGTATTAATTACGGGTCGATATTGGTTTTTCGGGGCAGATTATTAGTAGTTAATGAAACCAATGACTAATATTTGGAACCGATTTGCATTTACAATAATCTGAAAATCTGTGTCAACATTAAGAATTTGGTATTTAATAAACTCCAACACTAAATGGAGTTTAAATGCCTTCAGCAAATGTTTAATCAAAACTGAAATTTTCAACATCAAGTACAGCAAGTTCAAATCAATCAAGTCAAATGAAATTTAAATTAAAAATGAATAAATAAAAGTATCTCCCTGAGGTTTTACAGAGTAAAACTTGCTCCCATGCTGACACCTTCTTTGCACTTTTTAATTCAATAATTTTATTGGAGATCATTAGATACAGATAATCTGCAAAATGCCAAATATGGCCTTTATTGTCACCCAGGCCGAAAATCTGTCGCCCTCTAGTCATAAACAACAACCGCACCGGTTCTGTCTGAGCGCGTTCTCATCCGAGGTCGTCTAGCTGCGCTCTGGTTGGACGCAGAAGGTGGTTTTTGCCGTCACGCTCGGACACCGAAAGCACTGACAGAGCGGACATATTTGACGAGTTCAGAGTGAGAACGGGCTGCATTAACGTATGTTTTGGGTGATCTGATCCCTCAAACTCTTTGACGAGGCGGTCTCTTAGCTCGCTGGTCGTGGCGGTGCATTGAGTCTACCCGTGGTGGGCGGGTTCAAAATGTCTTGCTGTGGCGTGGAGCCTGACTGGCGTCAGCGTCCCGTCAGCTGATCTGTGATCACTGACTGTTGTCGTCGTCTCCGAAAGCGTCACCTGGGTCCGACTTCCTGTCCCGGAGTTCGATCTCCTCTTCACCATAAAGTCTAAGCGTCGACCTCTTAATAATCCAGAGAAGATGAAGAGGAAGCGTGTGGGCGGAGCTTCCTGCAGAGGTGATGGCTGAGTTCAGACAGTCAGCAATAAAACAAACTGCATCATGTGACCACAACAACAACAACAGAACAACAACAGCAACAACAACAAGTCTTCCTGCTTCTGTCTGTTCAACGTGTTCCAGGTTCAAAGGTCGACGTCCAACACGCCGTCTCAGACAGGAAGTCGACTGTCTGAGGTTCAGTGTTTGACGTCAGTTATTGTCCGACTGTCCGACACGAGGCAGCTGGTCGGGCAACAGGTCAACGTCACAGTCTGAGCGAGGAGGTCAAATCTCAGAGAAAATGCAGGAAACAGGCAACACTCCAGAAGTTGCTCTGTTGCCTGTCACGTTTGCCCAACATGTTGCCTCGTTGCCCTGCAGGTTGAATCCAAACGTCCGGACCTTCAGGCCGAACCACCGGCACATTTCGGTCAGTGAATGAGTTGCTCGTTTCCTTTGATGGAAACAAAATCTGCAGATTTAAACAAATGAAATTTAAACTGGAATCACTTTTCAAACCTGCGAAAGATGAAACCGTGAAAGAGTGACGAAGGCGAGCGTCCAGACGGGTAGGCCTGATGATTGGCCGCCAGCCAACTGTGAGCCGGCGCTGTTGAAAGAGGCGGCTGTTCGCTCGTTAGTGCATGTGCGGATCTAACCGGGCCGTCAGGAGGTGTGCCGCGCTCTGACGGCAGTAAACGGTGTGTTTATGGCATCACATGACGCCCTGCAGCACAACAAGACTTCTTCCTGTTGACTCACACGGAGAAAGAAACGGCTGTAAATCTGTGGACGCTTTTTTTTTTTTTTTTAGTGTCACAACTTCTGCAAAATAATCATCATCAGAATTTGATCCATTTGGTTTGATAAAATTTGGAAAGTCTAGAAGAGCCAAAAGATTAAATAATCTTATCCCCGTTCACGTTAGCGGAGCGCCAAACGGTCAGTTAGCTGTTCAGCTGGCGGGAGTTCGCCGCCTGGCGGCGCTCGGCTGCTGAAAGTCTGCAGTGTGTTTTCTCGGCGAGCCGCACAGTGCAGAAGTCGTGCCCTTAATGTCCAGATCATCCGGGGAATTTTATCTGCAGCAGTTCGGCCCGCGGCCCCGCCTACAAACGCTGTATCCAGTTCTCTTAATGCATCCATGGATGAGCCCCGCCGCCCCTCCCTGACTCCCTGCCGCTCAGGGACCAAAAAGACAGAAAGTCTGCCAGTTCGGATCATCATTTCATGCTGTGTTTCTATTGGTCGTAGCAGCAGTCACACAGTGAGACGATCATCCCAAACTTTTGACACCATCAGAGATCTCACACTGACAGCGGCTGAACCTCGAACTGTGCAATGTTGGACCGACCGCCGTTTCAGAGCCACGACCAAAGAGATCACCACGTTTCTGTCACGGTGTTCATCTTTAGTCTGGGACAAACCAAAGTTACAGAGATTGATTCTGTCGACCGTCCGGTCTCCTCTGGCAGAATTGACCGTGGTCGTATAAAGCGGGTTTGAAAAACAAAAGAAACCATCATCAGGCTCATGTCCCGATCTCACGCTTTGATTTTTTTTCTGATTTGATATGAATAATATCAAAAATGCCAAATGTCGGCCTTGATAATTGTCCAGGCCGATAATCTGTCGAGCCTTAGTTTCGAGCGTGGACGTTTGGATTCAGCCTCAGTGCGATGTGAATCTCAGGCTCGAACCTGCCGCCGTGTTTGTAAAGCGATGATGAGCGTTGTTCTGTGTGCAGTTTTAAACTCCATGTTTGTTTGCTGAGACGTGCAGCTGACGGCTTTGACGGTTTTCGGGCTGCGACTGTTCCCATCATCACCGCCCGTCAGACAAACGCCTCCTTCACTTCAAAAAGACAAACCGGTCTGAGTTTCAGCAGCACCGAGACAAACTGAAGAGCCTCTCCTCCGAAATCTGCTTGGAGGAGTCGGGACTGATATTCTCTTCACGTGCAGAAACTGGTGACCTCACTGAGATTTAGCTTTGACATATTAAGAGCATGTATGTTTAACCCTGTGGATGCAGCGAGTCAGCGGTCACGGGACGCGATGCTCCGAGCATGTTAACTAATTGCACTAAAGATGGAGTTCCTTCAACACTGACGTCAGTTTAAAGTAGCTGTAAAGTATTTTAGATGAACAGTGTTCGTAGCTCAGATATTAACACGTTTATTCATGTTCAAATGTCCCAAAAAGAAAAACAAACTTTAGGAGCAATCGACGGAAAACATTGAAATCCTGCTTCGTTTGTACCCAACGTTTAGTTTGGATCATGTGACCGCCGTCGTCGGGCAGTTTAACCTGCAGGAGCTGAAGAGTTTCATCCCAGCTGGATTTAATCCGGTCTGATCCGGATCCATGAAAAAAAAGAAAAAAAAAGAGGCTCATGTGGACGTACAGCGAGTTACACAAACAAACACACCCAGTTTAACCTAATAATTATAATTATAATTAGAATAATAATGTTAGAATTTTTTGTAGTCGCCTTTCAAAACACTCCAGGTCACTTAACAAGTCGGAGTTAAAAAACAACAATCGCAACAGATCAATTAAATGATATGACACATGATACATATACAGTGTATAAAATCATAATGTACAAAGGTTTCGTGCGACCGGATCGAGATTTAAAAGATGAATTTTAAGATAAGATTTAACAGCGGACAGAGAAATGACGTATCTGCTCTCCAATGTGCAAATTTAGTCATTTTAGTGCTTTTCTATTTACGAATTTTGAGTGAAATTTGTGTCAGAGCTCTTTCATAACCACATTTCGAAGTGATTAATGTATGAAATATTTACAATAATAATCATAATAAAAATAAAACTTTATTTGTGTAGCGAGAAAGAAATGACATGCCCCAAGTGCTTCACATCAAAAGACATAAAGAGATCATAAAACCTGAATGTAAAAATAAAATACGATCAGAATAAAAAGAACACATTTTCACATGGAGAACACCCTCTTGAAACTATTAATAAAAGTAAGATAAAGTAAGGATAAAAATTGAATGCAAAGAATACACAATATAAGATGGAAAATAAAGTAAATAAATGACATTATTAATAAAAATAAGGCTAAAAATAGAGCGTATAAGATGCATAAAAATGAGGGAAATACATCATTTAAAGAGGTGCAGCGGTGCCTAAGTCAGTGCAAGAGAAACGTTTTTAGTTTTCTTTTAATATTTTAATGTTAAAAATATATCATATTTAAATATTTATTTTTTTCACGAGTACCTGATGCATTAATTTATCCAAACAGATGAGTTTATATTTTTAATCAATTATTCAAGCGAAAAATGTGAGAATTGCACTGGAAGAGGTCAAACTTTTCATTAATCGTTGGTAATTACCGATTTTCCTCCTCAAGTATTTTCAAATGTTGAAATGAAACTCTTGAGCTCTTCTGTTGCCTGCCAACCAATCATCTGCTTCATTCACTTAATCCAACCAATCAGCACGCAGAGGAGAAGCCCTGCCTCCTGGGGGTGTTGACAGGTGGCCTGCGTGTTTGGGACGCTCCGATCAGAACGTCTGTATTGACTATCGATCTGATATCGGCGTAATCGCGTGATCTGGTAGCCATCATTGATTGGTGTAATGAGCCTCCGGGATTCGCTCTCACCTGGTGAAGGTGTGTGTGAGGGAGATGACATCACGGCTGGAGCGTCCCAAACTGTGGTGAACGTTAATGAACCCCTTCACTCTGCGTTTTTCGTTTTTTACTTTCTGGGAGAGAAAACTGTCAGAGTGTTTTATGTTCTAAAACAGGTTTTGTTTTTCGGGGGTCAGATGTTTGAGTTTGTTTCTCTGCATCAGGACGTCGACTCACCTCGACCTGCCGCTCACAGCTCACCGCCTGCTGACGTTAAAGTCACACGCTCTCACGTCAGCGAGAAAAACTGCTTCTGATTGTCTGTGTAGACGTTAAAATCTCCACAGAGGCTCAACAGATTGTTGGCATCTAAAAGTGCATCTGAAACGTCCGACGTCTTCGTTAGTTTGAGCTGTGGAGGTCGTCCTCACCTGTCCCTTACTAGGTTTATCTACACAACAGAGGACACTGGAGACATCGAAGCATAGGACGGTTGACACATCGGGCCCTAGAAATACAGGACGCCAGGAAATAAGGTCCTTGGGAACATAAGACACTGGGAACAAAAGGCCCCTAAAAACATAGGATACTTGGAAAAATGAAGGACCCCAAAAACATACAGTTCACTGGGAACACAAGACACTAAAAAGCAAGGACACATACAACTTTGAACATAGGACACTGAGAGGACAGGGCCCAAGAGACACGGGGCACAGAGAGGACAGGGCCCAAGAGACACGGGACACAGAGAGGACAGGGCCCAGGAGACACGGGGCACAGAGAGGACAGGGCCCAGGAGACACGGGGCACAGAGAGGACAGGGCCCAAGAGACACAGGACACTGAGAGGACAGGGCCCAAGAGACACAGGACACTGCAAAATTAGGGTCTTGGGAACATAAGATCCCCAGAACTTTGGACACTATAAACTTAGGAACTAGAGGCGATTTTGGTTTTTCAGGGCAAATACTGATTATTGGTACTCAATGAGACTGATAAACCATATTTGTAACCGATATGCATTTACAATAAAAATGAAAATCTTTCTGTCAATATTTAGGAATATAACAAACTCCAACACGAAACTTTGTTCAAATGCCTTTAGCAAATATTTAATCAAAACTGAAACTTTCAGCTTCATGTACAGCAAGTTCCCTGCAACATTTTTTATAAAGTCAAGTGAAAATTTTAAGAAAAAATGCAGCTTTTTAATTAATTCATTTTATCAGCAATCAATTAAAATAAAATGCCAATACAGCTAGCTGGCAAAATGCCAAATATCGGCTCCAATAATCGGCTGATAATCTGTCCATCCCTATAGGGAACATGCGACTCAAACATTTGACACTTAGAACGTAGAACCCGGCGAACACTGGGAACATCGTGAGGACGAGCTGTTTTACAGCGTCTTTATCCCAGATCTGATGAATTTTCATTTCATTTCATTTGATTCGAAGGGCCGCTGAGGGGAATCTGATCCAGATCAGTTGCATGTCCATGTTTTTCTGCTCTCTATCGCGGTGCGTCATCTTCTTACGGTGTGAATAATCTGCTGTTTAGATTCACTAAAATCTCTGATAGATGCCTCCGTTTTCTTTCGGCTGCGACTCTTAAACTCGTCTTCACGCGCGGGACGGCGACATAGCAAAAAGAACAAGTTAAGACTTTAGGCTGACACGTGAGTTTAACTGTCAGGTGTAACACTAGTGTTTAGGTTTTCTCTGCAGTAAGAAGTTATTTGTAACATTGAAGAACTTTTTTTCTTTTGTTCTGGGTTGACTTTTTTATATTTATCATTTCTTATGTATATTTGTTTTTTAAGAAAAATAATAAAATGGAAAATTTGAATCAGTGCTCGACGTCTTTTGTTTACTTATTCACAGCGTGATGACAAAAAAAAAGATTTTCCTGACTTTCACATTATAGTGACACACAGACATTTTTCAGATATTTTTCATTTTCTAAAACATAATATATTTAAAATTATATAGAGAAAAATATATTTGTTTTAGTGAATTTTATTTTACACACTTTCTTAAGATTGTTGTCTTGTCTCCTTTTGTTTGTTTGGTTTTTTTTCTTGTTTTCAGGTAATTTTCCTGTAACTTTTCACATAATTTGGGTCATTTCTTCTTTCATTGCTCATTCTTCACACGTTTTTGAAAGAAATCAAGCCACATTGCTCAGATTTCAAAGGGTTCGATCGTTGTCAGTAATTTCTCTGTTGATCCAATCATCAGTTAATTGACAAACAAAACAGCTTCATCACCTCAAGCTGTGACAAAAAGAAAAACTTGCATTTTAAATTTTTGACATATAATCAGGAAAATCAAAACCATCAATGTTAATTCACTAAGTATGGTTATTTATCGAGTCTGTCTTTTAGATATTTATGTACAAAACTACAAAAATAATTGAAAAAGACAGATTTTTAACAACAAGAGTACCAAATATTAAACTGGAGTTCATCTATAGTTTAAAAAAAAAGAAAAAAATCAACTACATATGCACTGTAAAAATGAATTAGTTGGCTCAACTTTAAAAAAAAAGTAACCGGGCTGCCTCAAAGTCAGAGAGTTAAGAGAGCTCAGGATGTGTAGTTCCTGCCACTCGCAATAATAAGTTAAAGTGACTAATCTGAAACTGATAAACAGTTACATCAACTAGATGAAAGTTCAATCAATAACATTTTAGTCCTACTAACAAGGAAGTTCAAGCTGTCAGAACTAAATGCCTGGTTGATGTGACTTTACATTACGAGTCAAACCAACAAACGTGCGTCTATAACCGCTCACACAAACATGGAAACATCAGTTATTTCAGCTAAGCTCCT
>NC_142183.1:448500-501000 GCF_026936395.1 Plectropomus leopardus
CACGCTTCAGCAACAACATGCTTCAGTAACACGCTTCAGCAACACGCTTCAGGCAACACGCTTCAGCAACAACACGCTTCAGTAACACGCTTCAGCAACAACACGCTTCAGCAACAACACGCTTCAGCAACAACATGCTTCAGTAACACGCTTCAGCAACACTGCTTCAGCAACAACACGCTTCAGCAACAACACGTTTCAGGAACACGCTTCAGCAACAACACGCTTCAGTAACAACACGCTTCAGCAACACGCTTCAGTAACACGCTTCAGCAACAACACGCTTCAGCAACAACACGCTTCAGTAACACGCTTCAGCAACAACACGCTTCAGCAACAACACGCTTCAGTAACACGCTTCAGCAACAACATGCTTCAGCAACAACACGCTTCAGTAACACGCTTCAGTAACACGCTTCAGCAACAACACGCTTCAGCAACAACACGCTTCAGCAACAACACGCTTCAGGAACACGCTTCAGCAACACACTTCAGCAACAACAGGCTTCAGTAACACGCTTCAGCAACACGCTTCAGGCAACACGCTTCAGCAACAACACGCTTCAGGAACACGCTTCAGCAACAACACGCTTCAGCAACAACACGCTTCAGTAACACGCTTCAGCAACAACACGCTTCAGCAACAACACGCTTCAGTAACACGCTTCAGCAACAACATGCTTCAGCAACAACACGCTTCAGTAACACGCTTCAGTAACACGCTTCAGCAACAACACGCTTCAGCAACAACACGCTTCAGGAACACGCTTCAGCAACACACTTCAGCAACAACAGGCTTCAGTAACACGCTTCAGCAACACGCTTCAGGCAACACGCTTCAGCAACAACACGCTTCAGTAACACGCTTCAGCAACAACACGCTTCAGCAACAACACGCTTCAACAACAACACGTTTGAGCAACAACATGCTTCAGTAACACGCTTCAGCAACACTGCTTCAGCAACAACACGCTTCAGCAACAACACGTTTCAGGAACACGCTTCAGCAACAACATGCTTCAGTAACAACACGCTTCAGTAACACGCTTCAGCAACAACACGCTTCAGCAACAACACGCTTCAGTAACACGCTTCAGCAACAACACGTTTCAGGAACACGCTTCAGCAACAACACGCTTCAGTAACACGCTTCAGCAACAACACGCTTCAGCAACAACACGCTTCAGCAACAACACGCTTCAGTAACACGCTTCAGCAACAACACGCTTCAACAACAACACGCTTCAGCAACACACTTCAGTAACACGCTGATAACATGAAACATACATGCACAGAGTATCTTTACTGTTTTTATTTCTAATATTGCTCTGTAAGAAACGAATGTTAGATTTGTGTTCCTCGGTGATTTGGCTCAGCTCTGCGTGACATCTGAAGTGCTTTCCTTTGTGGTCTTTAACCCTTTCAAACCTGAGAATATTGGCTTGATTTCTTAAAAAAGAAAAACACAGGAAGAAGTTACCAAAAATGAGTTTCAAGACTATTACCTGAAATGTACCAAAACATTTATACGCATTTACCTGTCCTCAGGTTTTTCGTTTTTTTTTGTTACTAATTATTTTGCTAATTTTGGGGCCATTTCTTGTTACGTTGCTCATTGTGTTCTTTCCATATTTTTGGAAGAAATCAAACCAATTTGTTCAGGTGTCAAAGGGTTAAAGTTCAGTATTTTCAGACCTTTTTTAACAGCTGCCATGTTTGAATGAATTCTCTGCGCAGACTGAACCGAACAGGAAACAGGAAGAGGAAGTAAACTCCTCCGACTCTTGGCTGCACCACGGCGCTATCCGGCCCTGTTTCCATGGTAACACCGATGATCACGAGGTGAACTCAGGTGAGCGCGTGTGCATGTAGTGATGTCGACATAAATGTTTCAGCAAACACAGGATGATACCGGTCTCCACTTGTCCTCACCTGTCCAGGTAACCTGCAGACTGCTGATCTGAGCTTCATCCTGAAGAAGGTGTTTGATTCCACCACCTGCAGAAAGAGCACAGGTGAGTCTCACTTTTATCCCACTGCACACCTGTTTCTGTACATCTCAGAACTGCTCACCTGAGTCTGTCCTGAGTCCAGGTGAGCTGCAGGTGAGCTGAAACATCGTGTGACCTGTTCTGTCGTTCAGCAGCTCGTCAGGTTGAATCCTGCAGCTTCTGTTCAGACAAACGCAGAGTCCAAATCATCAAATATCTCTGCAGAAGCTGTGACCAGGTAAACCCTGTGACCACTCAAACACTCACCTGTGACCACATAAACACTCACCTGTGACCATATAAACACTCACCTGTGACCTGATAAACACTCACCTGTGACCATATAAACACTCACCTGTGACCACATAAACACTCACCTTTGATCAAGTAGACACTCACCTGTGACCTGATAAACACTCACCCTTGATCAAGTAGACACTCACCTGTGACCTGATAAACACTCACCCTTGATCAAGTAGACACTCACCTGTGACCTGATAAACACTCACCTTTGATCAAGTAGACACTCACCTGTGACCTGATAAACACTCACCTGTGACCATATAAACACTCACCTGTGACCATATAAACACTCACCCTTGATGAAGTAGACACTCACCTGTGTCCAGGTAAACACTCATCTATGACCAGGTGAGCACTCACCTGTGACCAAGTGTAACATAACCTGTGATCAGATAAACACTCACCTGTGGACTAAAAAACACTCACCTGAGACCACATAAACACTCACCTGTGACCAGGTAAACAATCACCTGTGACCACATGAAAACTTGAGTAACAAAGGAATAATTTGAAAGTAAAAACTGAACCGTAGAGGACAGGTAAATGTTGTCCACCTGTATTTACGGTGTGTATATTTTGTGTTTTTCAGGTGTTCTGCGGTCGCTGCCTGTCGCACTTCGCCTCGTTACTTCAGATTCATCAGTTGAGTCAAACTGCTGCAGTCTGAAGCTCACACAGGTTACCTGTCTCACTCCAGGTGTTCCACCTGTGTCAGAAATACCTCTGAACTGTTTCTAATTATGATAATAACTTGATGAATGTTGTTAGTGATGAAATGTTTAATGATTAATGATTTTACTTTCTGATCAATAAAAACATGATTGACTCTCTGATCAGTAACTTGTGTCAATAAAAAATTAAAAATCACAACAATAAAAGTATTCTATAAACATTTGATGATGATTTAATTGCACAGTAAAAAGTTGAAATTGGAGCAGACTGACAGATTCAGTTTCTGACACATTTTACGATTACTGTGTATTTGAGTGTAATCAGTGAATTTGCAGCTCAGCTCCTACAATAAGTCTAAAATACACTGTGGAAACTAAATAGTTACATTCAGACTGTTCAGGTCCAAAAATGCTCCATTGAAACCCATTCAAACTGACATTTTTGATCCCACAGCCATCAGAGCAGAAAAACAGGACTTGTATTATTTCTGGGTGTCATTCTGGGCTTTTGACTCTGAATTTGTCATTTTGACTATTTTCCACCTGATGAGGTCATTTTGACCATATTTGGCATCTGGAGGAAATACATGCTATTTCCACTAGGTGACCTGTCACAGTCAATGTAGCTGCTGATCACTGACATATCCCAGACTGTCAGCAGCTACACTCACACACTGACATATCCCAGACTGTCAGCAGCTACACTCACACACTGACATATCCCAGACTGTCAGCAGCTACACTCACACACTGACATATCCCAGACTGTCAGCAGCTAAATAGTAATAAAATAATTAAAAATCTACTTAGCATTTAGTATACTGAAAACAATATTTTTTCTGTCTAAAAAAATTGTGGCATCATGACAAAAAACAGGCATATTAAGGGTTAACAGTCTGAAATAAATATAATGTAATAAATATTTGTAGAAGAGTAGAAAATAATGTTAATGTTTAATGTTTAAAAGCACATTTTGTGTGCAGACATGGTGAGTGTGTGATACTGAAGCAGGCACTAAGGGGTTAATCACTTAAAAAAAACAGACAAAAAAACCCAGATCATTTCCTGTTTCCACATTAAAAGTTTCATGTCAGAAACTTCTGAGTTTATTTTCTGTTTCAAACATTTCACAGATTGAACCACGATGACACTCGTTAAAAAATAACCGTCAGTGAAGACAAATCAGATTTTAATGACTCGTGACGTTTTATTTATTTCCTGTTTCCTGTCTGGAACTTCCTGTCCAGACAGAGGCTAATTAGCACGAAGCTAACAGTAGTACCGCAGTTAAATTCTCAAACTAAATAAATAAAATCAAACTGAGTCAGGTGGAGTCGTCGGTCTGTGCGTACAGCTGACTACACCTGCGCTGACAGGTGCATTATGGGTACAGTGCTGAGCCGTGTCCCGGCGCAGAGGGGACGCCCGTTTGGTGGCGAGGGACATCGGGCCGGGCCCCGCAGAGTCTGCTTTAGGGCCGGACCTTCATGAACGCCAGCGGCTGAACGCACCGCTGAGCCGGGACACCTGGACACGCACACACACATATACACACGCACGCACGCACACACACACATAGGTAAACACACACACATATACACACGCACACACACACATACACACAAGTGAGAGGGTTGCTGTGATGTCATCTGACACACGTGATGTCACCTGTGAGAGTGTGTGTGTGTTTACCTGTGTGTGTGTGTGTGTGTTTACCTGTGTGTGTGTGTGTGTGTTTACCTGTGTGTGTGTGTGTGTGTGTTTACCTGTGTGTGTGTGTGTGTGTGTGTTTACCTGTGTGTGTGTGTGTGTGTGTGTGTGTGTGTGTGTGTGTGTGTGTGTGTGTGTGTGTGTGTGTGTTTACCTGTGTGTGTGTGTGTGTGTGTGTGTGTTTACCTATGTGTGTGTGTGTTTACCTGTGTGTGTGTGTGTGTGTGTGTGTGTGTGTTTACCTGTGTGTGTGTGTGTTTACCTATGTGTGTGTGTGTGTTTACCTGTGTGTGTGTGTGTGTGTGTGTGTGTGTGTGTGTGTGTGTGTGTGTGTGTGTGTGTGTGTGTGTGTGTGTGTGTGTGTGTGTGTGTGTGTTTACCTGTGTGTGTGTGTGTGTGTGTACCTGTGTGTGTTTGTCTGTGTGTGTGTGTGTGTTTACCTGTGTGTGTGTGTGTGTGTGTGTGTGTTTACCTGTGTGTGTGTGTGTGTTTACCTGTGTGTGTGTGTGTTTACCATGTGTGTGTGTGTGTTTACCTGTGTGTGTGTGTGTGTGTGTGTGTGTTTGTGTGTGTGTGTGTGTGTGTTTACCTGTGTGTGTGTGTGTGTGTGTTTACCTGTGTGTGTGTGTGTGTGTGTGTGTGTTTGTGTGTGTGTGTGTGTGTTTTTGTGTGTGTGTGTGTGTGTTTACCTATGTGTGTGTGTGTGTGTGTTTACCTATGTGTGTGTGTGTTTACCTCTGTGTGTGTGTGTGTGTGTGTGTTTACCTGTGTGTGTGTGTGTGTGTGTGTGTTTACCTGTGTGTGTGTGTTTACCTGTGTGTGTGTGTGTGTGTGTGTGTGTGTGTGTTTACCTGTGTGTGTGTGTTACCTGTGTGTGTGTGTGTGTTTTCCTGTGTGTGTGTGTGTGTGTGTGTGTGTGTACCTGTGTGTGTGTGTGTGTGTGTGTTTACCTATGTGTGTGTGTGTGTGTTTACCTGTGTGTGTTTACCTATGTGTGCGTGTGTGTTTGTCTGTGTGTGTGTGTGTGTGTGTGTGTTTACCTGTGTGTGTGTGTGTGTGTGTGTGTGTGTGTGTTTACCTGTGTGTGTGTGTGTTTGTCTGTGTGTGTGTGTGTGTGTGTTTATGTGTGTGTGTGTGTTTACCTGTGTGTGTGTGTGTGTGTGTTTACCTGTGTGTGTGTGTGTGTTTACCTGTGTGTGTGTGTGTGTGTTTACCTTTGTGTGTGTGTGTGTTTACCTGTGTGTGTTTACCTGTGTGTGTGTGTGTGTTTACCGATGTGTGTGTGTTTACCTGTGTGTGTGTGTGTGTGTTTACCTATGTGTGTGTGTGTTTACCTGTGTGTGTGTGTGTGTGTGTGTTTACCTGTGTGTGTGTGTGTGTGTTTACCTATGTGTGTGTGTGTGTTTGTCTGTGTGTGTGTGTGTGTGTTTACCTATGTGTGTGTGTGTTTACCTATGTGTGTGTGTGTTTACCTGTGTGTGTGTGTGTGTGTTTACCTATGTGTGTGTGTGTTTACCTGTGTGTGTGTGTGTGTGTTTACCTCTGTGTGTGTGTGTTTACCTGTGTGTGTGTGTGTTTACCTGTGTGTGTGTGTGTGTGTTACCTGTGTGTGTGTGTGTGTGTGTTGTCTGTGTGTGTGTGTGTGTTACTTGTGTGTGTGTGTGTGTGTGTGTTGTGTGTGTGTGTGTTACCTGTGTGTGTGTGTGTTACCTGTGTGTGTGTGTGTGTGTGTTACCTGTGTGTGTGTGTGTGTTACTTGTGTGTGTGTGTGTGTGTGTTGTGTGTGTGTGTGTTGTGTGTGTGTGTGTGTGTTACCTGTGTGTGTGTGTTGTGTGTGTTGTGTGTGTTACCTGTGTATGTGTGTGTGTGTGTCTCTAGGTGGAGGAGAAGCTGCTGGGATCCACCTGGTTCATCTTCAGGTGGTTGTCGAGGATCTGGAAAATCTCCTGGATATTTGGGACGTACCCCGACTGAAGCTTGGACCACACGGGGACGTCTGAGAGAGGGGACAGGAGACACCGTTACACCGGGAGAGCGTAGGCGGGTCCGTTAAGAGACCGGTGGTAATTTAGCTTACCCAAAAATTTCAATTACAAATCATAAAATTAATAAATAAATAAATGTCCAGGGTACAAAATGTTAAAAACTGAAGTACTGCAAAATATTAAAGTTAAAGAAAATCACCAAAAAATCTGCACAAAAAAAATGGAAGAAAAGTAAAAAACTTTAAGAACATGGCCTGAAAAGGTGTGAAAAAACAAACTAAAACATTACATTAAAATCCAGAGTTATAATAAGACGTCAGACGTACCCTACAGACGTCCCCTACAGACGTCGCCTACAGACGTACCCTACAGACGTCCCCTACAGACGTCGCCTACAGACGTACCCTACAGACGTCCCCTACAGACGTCGCCTACAGACGTACCCTACAGACGTCCCCTACAGACGTCGCCTACAGACGTCGCCTACAGACGTCCCCTACAGACGTCCCCTACAGACGTCCCCTACAGACGTACCCTACAGACGTCCCCTACAGACGTCCCCTACAGACGTCCCCTACAGACGTCCCCTACAGACGTCCCCTACAGACGTTCCCTACAGACGTCCCCTACAGACGTCCCCTACAGACGTACCCTACAGACGTACCCTACAGACGTACCCTACAGACGCAGCAACGCTGAGCGTGCAGCTGGCCCCTCCCCCTCCTGAAAGCATCGTATGATTTCAGTGTGTGTATCAGAACTTTTCGAACATTTCCCAGCACATTTCAACATTATCGCGATATATCAATTATTGCAATAATTTTGGTCACGATTATCGTGATATGAAAACGTAATATCGTAACATCTCTACGTGCCGAGTTGCTCTTTGCGTCTGATAGATGTTTTTAAAATCAAGCTGCACATTTTGCTCGGATTTCAAAGGTTTAAATGCTTGTTAAAGACGTCAGAACGCGACACAAGAAAAGGTGATGTCGACCCGGGGTTAACCTCCGCGGTGCGATTCACCTGGACGGACTCACCGTTCAGTGTGACCTCGAAGGCTCCTGTAGACAGGAAGTGAGTCTCCATCATGTTACAGAGGAAGAAGGCCATCAGACAGGAGAAGATCTAACAAAAAAATCAGTGATACGGTTAAATCTGTTGCTGTGGTGACCGGCTGAAGCCTCTGCTTCCGTGGTAACAGGTACCTTGTTGTCCTGGCTCCAGGTCCAGGCTCTGGGAGTGTCGAGTCCGAGGAGGACGAAGGGATTCTGACCGCTGACGATCAGCAGGATGGCGAGGAGCTTCAGGTAGGAGATCAGGTTCCCGACACACCTGAGGAGAGACGGGAGGACCTCACTCGCTCGGCCGGGGCACAGCAGAAACTACACGGCCGCAAGATTTTAGGATGTTTTCTAGGATTTTAAATCACTTCTTGAAATTTGGGACATTTCAAGGATTCTAGGACTATTCCGGGATTTTAGGACATTTCTAGGATTTTTGGACTTGAGGGTCTTAGCTCGGATCTCTGTTGGGGGATCGTCCTTTTGCTCTTTTTGATCAACAAACTCTATTTTGATGCTGTTTTATGTCTCTGACACCTTACGGAGACTAAAGGGACAAAAACTATCCACAGAGTCAATCACTTTATTTAAATTGTGAATTAGAAAACGATTTGGGGGCCACCCGGCACTCTGTCGGGGGCCAGATTTGGCCAGCGGGCCGTAAGTTGAGTACCAGTGAGAGGGCAGCTACAGTGAGGATTCATTATTAATCACTACATCGTTAGAATTAATCAGAACGCTCGGCGATCAAACCGACGTCCTTTCGAACAAAACACCCAAACCTGAAGCTGAGGAGGCGGAGCACAATTTGGTGATGTCAGAGCTCACCTGTTGAAGGGGGTTGGGGGGTAGTTTTCTCCCTCGATGCGGATGTCCGGGTACAGCTGGCTGATCGCCCGCGAGTACTCCTGGAACACTTTACTGTATCCTCAGGAGATACTGAGAAAAACAAAACAGGGGACGCACCTGTCAGGTGAGTTAACGTGATCAAAAGACTGTCTTTTCATAAAACTGCTGTCTCTGCAGCAGGAAGATCCAAATGCTCCTGAAAGTGGCACTAAAAGAGCAGAGAAAAAGAGGCGGAGGACTGTTTTAACACTCTGATGTGCGAGCTTGTCGTTTTGAAAAAGTAATAACACGTCAAACAATCTCAAATTACAGTTAAAAAGCAAACTCAAATGTTTCTTAACACATTTAAATAGAAAAAGTTAACACAATTAAGTTTTATATTTGATAAGCACGTTTGGCAGAAATGTTTTCTTCAATAATTATTTCTTTTAAACCAACAATCAAATAATACAAAACACAACCATTTAAAGTTGAATGAATAAAGAAATAAATACAAATGCTTTCTTTAACAATCAAAATGTTTTATTTAAAAGAAAAATAACACACAAAAAAAAAATCAGAAAATAACTACACAACAAAACAAAAAACATCACACGTAAATCTTTCTCACTAAAACTTCTTCAAAGAAAAAAAAATCCCCAAAATGTTTTCTTAAAAAAAATCATCAGACATCATGTCAGTTAATCCAATATTAAAAGAAAAATAAATCATTTTTCCTTCAAAAATCACCTGAAGTTTTAGAGAAAAAGCTTGCTACAGTGTGTCTTTGACATTGCTAAAAATGTTTAAATAATAATTTTAAAAAATACACTCAAATCTTTTCTTTAAAAATTGCCCCAAATTTTTACTAATAGAAAGTCCTGAAAATATTTTCTTTAGAAACAAAACAACCCATAAAATTAAAAAAACGAATAAATCAAAATGCAAAGCAAAGCGTTATCTGTAAAAATCACCTATATTTTTAGAAATGTCTCCTTTGAAAGTCGGTGTCAAAATAAATACAAAATTCAGCCATCTGAAGTTGGATTTCCCTCCACTGAGCTACAGTGAACCCTTCCCCTGCCTGCGTCGGCAGCACTCTCATAAATAGCGAACAGGCCCTAAGTCTGAGCGCGTCTCCGTCCTGCTCAGGGTCTGAGGTGTAAACAATGAGCTCGACCGACGGAAACACGTTTTGAATGTAAACCGGACACGTTTACACACTTTACTGAGCTGGTAAGTGTGTTTGTGGCTCAGTCGGAGACACATTTTAACCCTTTATCCGGTTCAACGTTTGTCGCAGAGATTATTTTGTGATGCTAACTGTTAGCTCGATGCTAACTCACCAGTACTGGAACCGGAGCGTGGGCCCGGTGTACAGGGACGGCTTGGCGGGTCTCCCGGGCTCCGTGTCCGGCGGGCTGTCCGGGGAGAAGCCGGGGCCGTCGGCCGCCTGCTGTCCGCGCTGCGGGCTCGTTCTGCCGAGGTAAATGTCCCGGACCGTGAGGGCCGTGAAGAGGAGCAGAGCCGCCAGGAGGCCCGCCTGGCTGTACTCCGCCATGTCTGCTGAGTGACAGGAGGCGGGACCGATCTGTCCGGAAACCACGACACCCGCTACACCACGTCCGGTCAGACTCTTCACAATAAAAGAGCCGAGGAACCGAGCGGTCCGTTCAGCAACAAAAAGCAGAAGTCTGTGATCGATAATGAACAGTCTGATACTCCGGGCAAAGCGTTTCATTCGTACATGTGAAAGGCGGGAAATAAACCCCCTCTGAAAACACACGATGAGCTCTAGTGGACATCTTTTTATTTCCTTTATTTCCTTTAAATCTCATGCCATTCCCCTGATTTATTGTATTCTGTTTATTTATTTGGTTTTTTTTTTAATTTTAATTTTATGGTTAATTGTATTACTGTGCCTTGTTAAAAGTTGGTGACTTTGTGTTTCATAACATTTGTAAATAAAATCTTTTTAAAAAAAAAGAAGTTTGGTTTCACTTTGTGAGCTCGTGGCGGCGCAGCGTCGTCTGTCCCTCTGAAGGTCTGTGAGCTGTGCCGCTTTCTGTCCGTGTGTCTGTCGGATGTCTCCGCGTCGGTTTGGCTGCAGTACAGACGGCAGACATGTGAGTTGTCAGCGCGACAGACGGTCAACTTAACCGCGAGTTTTCCTTCATTTTGATGTCGGAGGTAGTGTGCAGCATGGATCTGTGTGCAGCATGGATCTGTGTGCAGCAGGCTCCCAGGAAGTGCGCCACTTAAACTTATTTGCTTAAAGTTAAGCTGTGTAATAATACACGGGGCAATATTACAAGGCACCACCTTTTATTATATTTTTGTGGGCACAACACTTTTTGATTCTGTTAATTTAATTTCTCCGGTCGAGATTACCATATGATTCCCTGATAAGTTGTAAATACATTTGTGTGTGTGTATGTGTGTGTGTGTAGAGAGATATTTATACCATTATCTGATTATCATGTAAATATTAAAACCAATCCAGGGTGTGCAGCAGGCCCTACAGCTATGGCAAGCCGGAGCAGCCACAAAGCGCCACTTTGAAACAGGTTTTGTCAGATGAAACCCGCTTCCTGCAGACTGGGGCGTGTAGTGCGGCCACACTGCGAAGTGTGCAGACTGTGCGACTATATCTGGTTCATCGCAGCCCTCCCGGCTCTGCGCACTACCGACCACCGAGCGATGCATGCCGGTTAGATTAGTGGAGAAGCCCCTGGCTGTGGTCCAATCACTGAGTGAGATGAACCGGAAGTACCTTAGGCTGCCATGACAACAGCTGTATCCTAATATTAAGGAAAGGCGCAGCGGTGCTTCCTTTATAACTCCCTCAGCAGAGGGGACACTGCTAACGACAACTAGCACTTTTTTAGATCCTCGTTACAAAGGGACTGAAGAAAGCAGCAAATAAAGTTTTTAAAAGAAAACACAAATATAACAGTTACGAAAGAAAACCTTTTTGCTGCATACGAAACAATCCAGTGAGGATGTGCTTTTTGTAGTCCATCATGTGAACATTGTCGTTTCATCACAGCTGATCCACGTCAATAACATCCGCCGTCGCGTCACCACAGAGCGAGGAGAGGAGCGGTCGGATTCTCTGAACACCGCGATCGTCTTTTCCTGAGTCCTCATGAAGTCTCCTTCACATCTCTCCGTGGCCTCGTGACGTTTTCTCCAGATAAGGAAAAGTGGTCAGGAAAGGAGATTATTTGATTATTCTGACCGAAGATATGAGCGGGATCAAACATTTGACTACCCTCGATGGATGCCATGTGCACTCTTCTTGCGCTTCTCGCCCGTGATGTGAATTAGATGCACACGAGCTAATGTCATCTTTAAGCTGACGTTTAACCACGTGCATCAGCGTGTGCAACTAAACAGCTAATGTCAGCTCACGTAGCAAGTGGGTGCTATTTAGCTAACCCTGAGTGATTGAGTCTTCAAAGAGTGACACTAAATGCACATTCATTATCTTTGTATATACCTGCTTCTATTTATTTCTTTTTTATCTAGTTTTTTTTAGTGATGCACCTTTATACCACTTTACATTTGGTGCTGCTGTAACACTCTCTCTCTCTTATCTTATTTATGTACATATTTTAGTGGATAGGCTAAACAATTTATAGTTTATCCCATGGATGTATTTTAAATCTGGATACAGCTGTGGGGGCGGGGCCTCGTCCATTCCTATGAGAGCTGCTCATTGGCACATGAAGCAGAGAAAGTTCTTTTCCGGGTTTAGAAAAGTGTAAAATATCTGGGTCTACTGGCCCATAGAGCAGCATAGTAGAGATTAACGTCAGCCAAATGCTGCCGAGTGGTTAACTCTGACCGGCGGAGTGACCGACTTCCGGATTAGCACCTCGGCTAGTTTGAATGGTGGTCTAAAAAATGTAATCTTGCGGCTCTTTTAGACTTTCTAAATGTTATCAAACCGGATGGTTTACATCCAGACAGGGATAGAAGACGTTGTATGGGTTTTGCTGCTCACAAAACAATATTTACTGATTTACAGACGTCCCTTTCCTCGTGTTAGCAAATGGGGAAAAGTTTTTCTGGGCCAGTGTTGTCACGTGACCGGCTCAAACGCTGTAATTCCACTTTCAGCCAATATGTACATTTTGCATCAACGCATGGCGCACTTCCTGGAGGGTTAGTTTATCCTCATTATTTCTGCAAATAGTTGCTAAATAGCCATATATCTACCTTTATATATATATATATATATTTTATATAACTTTTTTATATAATTTTTTTTTTTATCATTTAGGTTTCCAAAGCCACATGTATTATGGGCTATTGTCCTTCTAACCCTAACCCAGCCACCGTAGCAAAGTGGGTGTATCTTGTAGATAGCAATGTGGGCGGATTGAAACGTTGCCTCTCAGTGGGATTAGCAGGACCAGTAAACCACTACAGGGAGTCATCTGATTCACTGTTCATATTTACCTTTATAGACTTAAAAACTGTGTTTGCCTCTGCGTGGACAAAAGTAATGTGCGCTCACTCGTCACGATTCCTCCACAGAATGGACCAGAAGAGTTTAGAAGTTCCCAGTGATCAGTCTGCCCAGTGGTATAAAACAAACATGGACTCCATATTTATGGTCTGTACATGAACGAACACGGCTATTATATCTAATCTTATCTGTTCCATGCTTCATTTTTAGAGCAGTGAATTTTCAGTCTATCCAACGTGGAGCTGATGTTAAGTTCCATGAATTATGTTTGATTGTGTCATTTAAATTATAATCTGTTCCAGCTGCTGGAGGAGAACATAGTCAATTTTGTGAACAACGAGCTTAAGAAGATCCAGCAGGTTCTGAATCCAGACTACCCAGAATGCTTAGACAGTCAGGGGGAGGAAGATGAGATGTTGGACAGTGAGGATGAAGATCTGACTACGACCGGCAGAGAGGCTTTTCTGGAGATCACACTGCACTTCCTGAGGAGAATGAAGCAGGAGGATCTGGCTGACCGTCTGCAGAGCAGTAAGAGGATTTCTCTAAAGATTTAACATGTTGGATAAAAGGGATTTTTACTGATGTCTCAAAAAACAGACAAAAATATTAATGTATGGGAATAAAGTGTTGAAATAAATACTTTATCATTTATTCATTATTTGCTGTGTGTGTCTTTCAGGATATCATCTTACAGTTTGTCAGCATAAACTTAAATCTAAACTGAAGAAGAAGTTCCAGTGTGTGTTTGAGGGGATCGCTAAAGCAGGAACCCCGACCCTCCTGAATCAGATCTACACAGAGCTCTACATCACAGAGGGAGGGACTGCAGAGCTCAATGATGAACATGAGGTCAGACAGATTGAAGCAGCATCCAGGAAACCAGACAGACCAGAAACAACCATCAGACAAGAAGACGTCTTTAAAGGCTCACCTGGACAAGACCAACCGATCAGAACAGTGATGACAAAGGGAGTGACTGGCATCGGGAAAACGGTCCTAACACAGAAGTTCACTCTGGACTGGGCTGAAGACAAAGCCAACCGGGACATCCAGTTCACGTTTCCATTCACGTTCAGAGAGCTGAATGTGCTGAAAGAGAAAAAGTACAGCTTGGTGGAGCTTGTTCATCACTTCTTTACTGAAACCAAAGAAGCAGGAATCTGCAGGTTTGAAGACTTCCAGGTCGTCTTCATCTTTGACGGTCTGGATGAGTGTCGACTTCCTCTGGACTTCCACAACAACGAGATCCTGACCGACGTCTCAGAGTCCACCTCAGTGGATGTGCTGCTGACGAACCTCATCAGGGGGAAACTTCTTCCCTCCGCTCGCCTCTGGATAACCACACGACCTGCAGCAGCCAATCAGATCCCCCCTGAGTGCGTTGACATGGTGACAGAGGTCAGAGGGTTCACCGACCCACAGAAGGAGGAGTACTTCAGGAGGAGGGTCAGAGATGAGGAGCAGGCCGGCAGGATCATCTCCCACATCAAGACTTCCCGAAGCCTCCACATCATGTGCCACATCCCAGTCTTCTGCTGGATCACTGCTACAGTCCTGGAGGACGTGTTGAAGACCAGAGAGGGAGGACAGCTGCCCAAGACCCTGACTGAGATGTACATCCACTTCCTGGTGGTTCAGACCAAACTGAAGAACGTCAAGTATGACGGAGGAGCTGAGACAGATCCACACTGGAGTCCAGAGAGCAGGAAGATGATGGAGTCTCTGGGAAAATTGGCTTTTGAGCAGCTGCAGAAAGGAAACCTGATCTTCTACGAGTCCGACCTGACAGAGTGTGGCATCGATATCAGAGCAGCCTCAGTGTACTCAGGAGTGTTCACACAGGTCTTTAAAGAGGAGAGAGGACTGTACCAGGACAAGGTCTTCTGCTTCGTCCATCTGAGTGTTCAGGAGTTTCTGGCTGCTCTTCATGTCCATCTGACCTTCATCAACTCTGGAGTCAATCTGATGGAAGAACAACAAAGAACCTTCCGGTGGCATAAATTGTTAAGAGAAAGACAGAGAATAAAAAATCTACACCAGAGTGCTGTGGACAAGGCTTTACAGAGTCCAAATGGACACCTGGACTTGTTCCTTCGCTTCCTTCTGGGTCTGTCACTGCAGACCAATCAGATATACCTACGAGGCCTGTTGACACAGACAGGAAGTAGCTTACAGGCCAGTCAGGAAACAGTCCAGTACATAAAGAAGAAGATTAGTGAGGATCTGTCTCCAGAGAGAAGTATCAGCCTGTTCCACTGTCTGAATGAACTGAATGATCGTTCTCTGGTGGAGGAGATCCAACAGTCCCTGAGATCAGGACGTCTGTCCACAGATGAACTGTCTCCTGCTCAGTGGTCGGCTCTGGTCTTCATCTTACTGTCATCAGAAGAAGATCTGGACGTGTTTGACCTGAAGAAATACTCTGCTTCAGAGGAGGCTCTTCTGAGGCTGCTGCCAGTGGTCAAAGCCTCCAACAAAGCTCTGTGAGTACAGAGTTGTTGGATTTATTTAAATAGTGATTCACACAATTTTAATTCAGGGTTTCCCCCAGAAAAGTTGTTAGGCCCAGTGGTCAGTATCTTTTGATGGGGAACAGCAGCCTGGCAAGGGCCACCGACAGACTTATTCCAGCATGAAAAGGGGGCGTAACATTGTCTATGTTAACAGAATAATTGTCGAGGGCTCTTCACTAACCTTTTTACCATGCTTCCAGAACCATCCCGAGATACAGTGTTAGCCATTCTGAAATTAACATGGACTGTCCTGAATTTGTTTTCATTTTTATGTCAGCATTGCTACTTATTAAAAAAAAAGTTCTAAAAGAAATTTTGCATAGCCAGCTGTCATAGGGAGAGGTGCAGCATGTTGATAAGGACAAAATGCAATGGAAAGATATTATTGCAGCCCAATGGCTCATAAGGGCTGACCAGAAGTATCTAAGTTACTAAATGGTTAATGTTAGTCACATAATTTGTTGCAGAGGTTGTAATCCTCATATTTATTTAATGTTGCAGTTAACATCAAACAGTGTAATATTAGCTAACTGGTAAAGTTAGCATCAATAAAACCTGCATTACAAAAAAGTTGGGATCCTGTGTAAAACAGAATGAAATGATTTGCAAATTCCTTTTGACATAGATTCAATTAAATGCAGTCCAAAGACAAGACATTTAATGTTCAAACTGTTCTAACTTTGTGAGAACATGTTGCAGGCATCAAATTCAGGCGAAAAGCGGTAAAGGTGGGACAGGTGCATGTTTACCACTGTGTGACATCACCTCTTCTTTTAACAACACTCATTATGTGTTTGGGAACTGAAGGCGCTAACAGTTGGAAGTTTTTAAAGTGTAATTGTTGACCATTTTTACTTGATATCCAACCTGAGTTTGTCAGCTTTGTGGTATTTTGTGTTTTATAATGTTCCACACGTGGTCAATGGGAGTCAGGTCTGGACTGCAGCAGGTCAGTCTAGTAGCTGCACTCTCACTATGAAAAAATATGCCGTCTGGATGGCAGCATATATTGCTCCAAAAACTGTATGTAACTTTAAGCATTCATATTTATTTCACAGATGTGAAGGTAACCATAATGCCACGGGCACTAACACCCCCCATACCATCAAATGGTGCTTTTCCTCTACATGGTACCAGCTCTTCTCTACTCTACTCTACTTGCCTTTGGTATCATGTACTTTTCTGGAGGTTGTTTTCCATTAGAAGATAGTACCTCCTCAGTATAGCTGGTTGTCATAGTGACGCCGTGGGACACTGCTGTGACACATTTTACTTTTGGGGGAGCTCCATTTTTCTGGTGCACATCACCATACATGTAATATTCATAAAGTGTGCGGCAGCACCCGGTCAATAACAGAGTTACTGCGAAAAAGATTTTACCAATACCCGCCGGTCACATGTCTTCTCTCTCTCTATCCCTTGTGTCAGAAAATGAGGAGTTCATGTGACTGCGTAAATGTAGAAAGTTGAGCGCAGCCCCGCCTCACGCACAGATGGCCGCAGCAGGGATAGACACAGAAGTTAAATAGTGGAGACAGATGTTCAAAAATGTAATGTAATGAGTGAATAAACACACAACATTGACATATTACTTCTATATTTTTTATTATTTCAGGAACCTTAATGTGGATAAAATATATAATCGGTAATAGAAAAGTGAACCATTTTTAAGAGCTCCCCCTGAACGTCTCAAGGTAGGCTTTCAGGGGATCCGAGCTTCCCTTAGCTCTCCCATAATTTGAGCCATGCATACACACAGACTCGCACTCGCTGGATACGCTCGTCAGCCAGCAAGGTGAGGAACGTTTGCACCTCCTTGAATGACCACGATGTAATCTTTCTGGTTGCCATTTTTGGAAAGAAAAAAAAATGATACAAAACTACAGCCGCTACAATAGCTTGGCTATTTGCGCTGTTCCGAGAGTATTCCGTGGATACCAGGTACCAGGTACTCTTTCCTGATGGAAAACTAAAGGCGAGTACCACGTAATGGAAAAGCGCCAATTCACCAATAGATCCTTTGAACTTTGAGCTTATAACAATCTGGATGGTCCTTTTCCTCTTTAGCCCTGGGGGACACAAGGTCCATGATTTCCAACAACAACTTTTATAGGGACTTTTAACAAAACAAAATGTCTTAACTTGCCTCTGAGGGGCAAACTGTTGAACTTGGGTCAACTTAGGCCTGGTGGGCCACTGGGCTTGCAAAACACTGGTGAGACCCCTGTTTTTTGAAAGAGGGGAGAATAATAACTCATTTTTTTTCCTCATTGTCTCATCAGGCTTAGCGGCTGCAACCTCTCAGAGAGAAGCTGTGAAGCTCTGTGCTCAGTTCTCAGCTCTCAGTCCTCTGGTCTGAAAGACCTGGACCTGAGTAACAATGACCTGCAGGATTCAGGAGTGACGATTCTGCTTGCTGGACTGGAGAGCCCACGCTGTACATTGGAAACTCTCAGGTCAGATCACACTACAATTGGTCTTTAGTCAATGGTCAGTTAAGTAAAATGCTGGCCCTCCAGCAAATATATTCGCAGCAATGCACACATCCAAAAGCAGTTAAATACGAGGTGTTGGAAAGACCGAAAGTAGAAGCAAAAATACAAAAATAGAGTCTGCACACAAGATGATCCTCCCATGAACATTTATTACCTTCACGTGTGACATTTTAGGCCCAAGCCCTTAAGGGCGGTAATAAATGTTCATGGGAGTATCATCCAGTGTGTGGACTTTTTGTATCTACAGCAATACTTAAAACAATGCTCATGTAAATCCCAATAACCGCCCCCCTAATGATCTTTGCTGACACAAACTGGTCCCTGGTTTAACGTCATATTTAGCCTGCATCATTTTCTTTAAAGTTAAAATTTGAGATGTCTACCGTTATTTATAACGTAGGTCAGTGCTATTGAGTCAACTTCGTTGCAGCTAGCTGCTGCCAGAGAGCCATCTGATGTTAATTTATGTTAGCTCAGTTAAATCCCGTTTAACATTAGTGAGATCCAGAGACTTGGCCGGCTAATTTGTGCACGTTAAAGGTAATTGAAGTAAGTCACTGCATGAATTGTAATTAACTGGATAGCTTTCTGGCAACGTGAACTCGGTAAACCTGTCTGCAACCAACTTGACTCAAGACCAACATTACAGTTTATGACACATAAACTTTAACTTTAAAGAAAGTTATCACTTTAATTTAGGTCAATTATGATTCATTTTATAACTGACCCTACCTTAATGAAATGTGGACTGTGAATACGATCGTCTGATCCCAGTGTCAAGTTCTTCCTTTTCACAGCTGGTATACGCCTGTATTTTTTCACTTATACCATCTAAGACCATCAAAGACCAGCTGAAACCAGTTTATGATGTTTTTTTGGTTTTTTTTTGCTGGTCGACGATGGTCTTGACCCAGGTCCCAGCCTGTTTAGTTGGTCATGCTGGTCTAACCAGTATTTTTTATTAAGTTGCCAGCATTTTTGGTCATATTTGCTACTCTTTCAAGATCTCCAGAATATTTTGTGTTTTGAATATATAAACAATGAAAGCATCAAGATAAAGAACAGATCTTCAGCTTTCATACACAACAAACCATTTTATTCTATTTATCAACATCTGAATTTGTGCATTTTTATTAAAAAAGAGGCGACATTTTAGACAAAAACCTGAGACAATCGCATTTTTGTAAAAGAAAGTCATTTCAAGAGCAAAATCAATTCATTTTTACATTTTTGTTTTTTTCCTTTTATTTTCTTATGTTCACTTGAATTGTACAAAAATAATGGTGAAAATAATATTGTGTTTGAGTTCTAGTGGAACTGTAGAGTGGAACATTCCCCAAAATGTGAGGAAGCAGCAGCTACAGAACAGTCCCGAAAAGCTACTAAATAGCGATAAAGTCAGCACGTTAGTAGTCCTCTCCTCCCATCACCCTGGGACCTGAGATTGTCCTGTTCGTTTGTTTTTGGACGTGGAAATGTTATTTTAGTGCACAACATCCGTGACAGTGTCCCCTACACTGTAACAGTGAAGACAATGACTGACGGAAAATTTCGTCAATGGCGAGGAAAGAGTTAAGCTGTGCACATTTATCTTTATGCATAACACATGACGGAAGACTTAACTGATGTATGCACTTTGCTTATCATACTTCCCCTTTATGACACTGTTATCTCTTCAGATTCAAAGGTTGATGTTAGTATTGAACGTGCGGAGGGAGGGCGGGAGCTCCGCGGCACATCATCAAATGCTCACAGCGGAGTCAACCAGTCACAGCAGCGCGTAGTTTCCGGCAGCTTTTTTAACATGGAGGACTTCAAGCTTTCTCTGCGAAATTCATATAATAACTACATAGACTGCACTCGTGCTAATCGAGTGTTTGAAGTCTCAGCCTGAATGTCCAGACCTCTTTTTAAATCAGTTCAAATGCGTTTACAAGATCAGCGTGTCACAAAACATACATTTGTTTAATTAGTTTTAATTATAGTACTAATGTTATACAATATTTGTGGCATCCACAGACTGTATATAGTCTGTGGTGGTAATGTGTTCCTCTGATCGGTAAACTGTTCTGCTGCGTACAGAAATAATCTGTTCAGGCTGCTTGTTCACCATTGTTGTTAAAGCTAAACATTTAGCCTGGTTGTTAGCATAGTTACAGACAGACAGATCAGCAGGTACCACAGCTCCACACTGACACGTTAGAACAATTCGATTAAATATCTGTGAAAAACAAATCTGTATTTGCTGAATTGAAGGGGAAAAACTTCATTAAAGAACTGCTGTTGCCGGTTAGCCACCGAGATTAGCATCCATAGGAAGTCAATATGATGAACTAGCTTTCTATGAAACTTCCGCTGTTCCTCCAGAAGTTGCGCCCATAATCTTTCCTACAGTAGTGCCCTCAGGAATAATGTGGATACTAAATATTTTACAGCAAAGACGACGATTTAACACACAAAACTAGAAAACGTAATGAAGCTTACATGTAACAGCAATGCCTGGTGATGACACACGCTGCCGTTAGCTAACTCAAAAGCTAAAATTAGCATACGTGCTATCGTTTGCAGAACCAAATCATTGCAGTTAACCCAATAAACAAACTGGTGACTTCTATCAGACATACAGGGCTGGGCCAGTTTGATATTAAGCCAAACACCAGACCTGGGACACCGTGATCCAACAGAAAACGGACATCCGAATATTACTTTGCATCGCGCATCGCCGTAGTCCTCCGTCCACGCTGAATCCATTAAATATGTGCTTCTCTCTTTGTTGTCGAGATGGATTTCATCGGCTCATGTTTGAACAGAGAGCTGTAACCGAAACTCTTTTGACAGCACAGAGCTGTGATATTAGCTGTTAAAAACTCACTACACATCCACTGTTGTCCTTCGTTGTGCTCTTTTTCTGCATTGGTGTAATGGCATCTGACTGGAGAATTAACGCCATCTACTGCTTATCTTGATGAACAGACTCAGAATATTTGCATAATAGTAAATAGTAGTAATAAAAGCAAGTGAATTTGCAATCTCTTTAGCCGATTTTCTGTCAGTTAAAATTTGTGCTAAATTTAAATTTAAACCAGATTATTGTGTGGTTCTTCGAATCATCCATTACAATCCATTACTATCACCGAATGCCCAATATGCTGGATAAAATCCCTTATGTATCATATCTGAATCAAAAATAATGTTATTTATCTTCTTGTTGGTTATTGTCTCTTCAGTTTGAGGGGCTGTAACCTCTCAGAGGGAAGCTGTAAAGCTCTGTCCTCAGTTCTCAGCTCCTGGTCTAATCTGAGAAACCTGGACCTGAGTAACAACAACCTGCCAGATTCAGGACTGAAGCTGCTGTTTGCTGGCATTACGAGTCCACACTGTACACTGGAAACTGTCAGGTGAGGATTCATCAACCTGATCAATCAAAGAACATTTGACTTCTTCTTATTATGAATGGATTAAGTCTACACGCAACATTTTCCCCTCTGAAATTAATCTAGAACTAGTTGTTTAGTCAGTGTTTGGAAACTGTGAATTTTCTTTTCTTTAACATATTTGATATTGTACATAAAAAGAAATGTCATGTGATGTGATATATTAACAAATACATTTGTTTTATTTTTTTATGTTTATAGAGAATTTTGCCCGAACTGTAAGACAGTACACAATAATTTCACTTTCTCTAACATCGTGTGAAAGAGGATGTGTTGCTCTGACCCCCCTCCTCGTTTCAGGTTGGAGCCTGGTGGAGTCCGATGGTTGAGACGAGGTCTGAGGAAGTGTAAGAGTGGTTTTAATTTGATTCATGAAAACGAAGCACATTTAACCATCTTTAATCCGACATCACTCATTCAAATCTCTGATGTTATAGATATTAATATTAACTGCAGCTGTATTTTGTCTCAATCAGATTCCCGCAAACTCACAATCAACACAAACACAGTAAACGGAAAGATCAAACTTTGGGACAACGGCAGGAAGGTGACACACCAGAGAGACGATCAGTCATATCCCGATCATCCGGACAGATTCGACTTCTGGCCTCAGCTGCTGTGCACAAATGGTCTGACTGGTCGCTGCTACTGGGAGGTGGAGTGGAGCGGAGAGGTGTTCATATCAGTGAGTTACAGAGGAATCAGGACGAGAGGAGACGGAGCCGACTGTTTGTTTGGAGGGAGTGAAGAGTCCTGGAGTCTGAGCTGCTCCGATGGTTGTTTCTCTGTCTGTCACAATAACAGACCAAAGTCCATCACCACCTCCTCCTCCTCCTCCTCCTCCTCCTCCACCTCCTCCTCCTCCTCCTCCTCTGGTAGAGTAGCAGTGTATGTGGACTGTCCTGCAGGCTCTCTGTCCTTCTTCAGAGTCTCCTCTGACTCACTGATCCACCTCCACACCTTCAGCACCACGTTCACCGAGCCTCTTTGTCCTGGGTTTGGGTTTGGGCTCTGGTTTGGTTTGTCTGGTTCCTCAGTGTCTCTGTGTCCTCTGTAGGTGTCCTCCTGAGAGAAACGTTCCCACCGCTGACCAGATAGTTTGGTCTTTACAAGATAGGCATGTCCCAATACCTGATATTTAGTTCATACCAATATCAGTCAAATTCTTCAATTCAAAACCACTGTACAAAAACAAAAAACAAAACCATAAATCCCACATGTATAAACACACACTCCGTATTAAAATGCAGTTCTTAATCCCGAATGACCTGTCTCTAATGTGAAGTGCTATGGAGTGTTGAAGGGATGACATATTTTTGTAGGCCAACCAGGAAGTTAGCGTCACAATGGTTCCCTTGCCAAAAACCTTAAGGTCATTTTGAATGGCATTTTCGATTATCGCCAAAAATAAGCTCTGTGACGAACACAAGTTTGTGATGCTTACAGGTTTTGCTCAGCATGATAATCTTCACAGATGAACTCCACTTTTGTGTGTTTTGAAGCTTAAATGAAATTGGCAGAAGCACAAAGCTGTTGTCAGGCAAAAAACAAACTACATCGTGGTTGCACCACCTAAACGTCACCACCCTGAATTGTTCTGCTTCTGATTTGATTTAGCGCTTGATTTTCCACAAAACTTTCTCCTGTTAGCGTGAGCTGATCTAGCAAACGATCATGGCTATGTCACGCTAGTCTCACCGGTAGTCTCTAGCTGTGTTTGAAACCGTCCCCTCTCACGGACGTAGTGTACTATATAGTGTGTTCACCATGCTGTAGTGGTGTTTAACGTTTAGCGGCTGATTCATATCATCAGGGAACAAGGTGGAACCGTAGTAAGTTTCCAGCCCAGTTATGTTGAAAGAATAAAGTGATATCTGATGTTTGATTAGCTCCAATGAACAACAAGCAGAACCAGCTGTAAATGTGCAGAGATCACGGCAGAGCCGATACTCAGGGACTGTTCTGCATCTGTGCTGCTTCCTGACAGTTTGGGGAATCTTCCTCTCTATAGTTCACTTAATATTATTTTCAGCATTATTTTTGTGCAGTTCAAGTTGACATAAGAAAATGGGAAAAAAATGGGAATATCAAATCAATCAATTTGCTCTTGAAAACTGTCTTTGACAAAAATACGATTTTCTCTGCTTTTTTGCCTGAAATGTCTTTTTTTAAAATTATAATGCACAAATTCAGATGCTGATTAAAAAAGGAATTGAAGAGGCCAGAATAAAATGTGTGTGTATAAAAGCTGAAGATCTGTTTTCCTGATGTATTTATTGTTCATATATTCAAAACACAAAATATTCTGGAGGTCCTGAAAGATAAGTAAATATGACTGAAAATGCTGGCGCTGGCTGGCAGCTTCACAAAAATCCTCTGGCAGAGGCATAACAGTTATAAACATTTTCATACAAAATGTGCAAAAGAGCAGTGCAAAGTTTGAACACGCCTGGGGACGCAGATGTCCTTCATTTATGAGTTCTTCAATAGTTCAAACAGAATGATTTCCCCTCAGAATACTATAAAGAGTCTTTGCAGCTTTGGTGCTCTGCACATATTCAACTGTTAAAGTTCAACAGTAAAGTGACGGAGGCCGGGTTTCCGACGCAGTCTGTTTTGATTTGTTGATGGGAAACTTTCCAAAAATTATGAGAAGTTGAATTAAATAATTAACATTAACAGACAGCCCATTTAAATCAAAATATAACATAACATCAATCAACTAATTTGTACATTGGTACCATTTTTTCTGTTTATATAGTCTTTCATATCTGTCCAAAATATTTTTGTATGTTAGCAATGAAAAACCAAAAGACTTACAGTTTCCTTTTCTGAATAGCAAAAATCACAGGATTCATTTAAATTAAGTTTAAATCTTTCCAACACTTCTCTAACAGGATAGATTCTGTGCAAAATCCTGAAGGATACTTCTTTCACTTTGTTAATAATTCAATATTCATTAACAACACAACAAGCCTTTTTTCCACTGAAAATCACCCATGAGAGAAGACCGAAGGACTTCAGCTGCAGGAGGTCCAACACAGTCCAAAACACTCCTAATGTATGCATGACTTATTCATGAATGAATTTTTTAGCTTTATTTAACTAAATATAAACTTGTCAGACTTACAACAACACAGGTATACAGAGCACTAAAAGAAAGAAAAACATTAACATACTACACAGAAGATAATGAATAATAAACATTGTATCAATACATGAGGCAATAAAGATATTTAAAATTAAAAAATAAAATAAAATAAAAAGACATGGACAGTAACAAAAAAATGATTTAATTACCATTAAATTAAAACATTAACAACATCATTTAGATATTTGTTACATTTATCATTGTAATAGCCAATTATATATTTTGGGGTAAAATCATAAGTGATGAGACAATTGTTGAAAACATGTCGACTTAAATCATACCCAATATTCATAGTGATATTACACTGAAGAAATGAATGAATTAAAGTTCTGTGATCAGTCTGCCCACAGAAAGAACAAGAGTTGTCAACATCTGCAGACCTGGAAATGACAGAATTTACTGGATAAATAAATGAATGTCTCTGACTTTGTTAGGAATACAACATTTAGAAGGTAAAAGCCTTTTTTTCCCCATTTAATCTCTTACAAATGTGAGTTCCAGTTCCAGAAAAATTTTCCACTTGGGGTGATTTTGTTTTTATTTTGGAAAATCTGATGAACATGTCTATTATTATATTTCTTTTTAAATATGTTAACACCGTTCAAAATGAATGGAGATGAAAATCTGAAATGTTTCCCTCTGATAAGATGCATCAGAGCAGAAAGGACGGCTTTAACTACAGAATCATACTCTTCTGAAGGAATAGTTGTGTCTGGTTATAAAATGTTCATAGGATAATATATAGCCATGTCCATCAAGAACTGACAGAATATTAACAACATTTCTTTGGAACCACTTGGGATAAAAAACAGATTTATCCTGAATAGTAATACAGTCATTGTTCCATATTATAGTTTTGTACAAAAAGTAACTTCCAGGCAGGAAGGGGTTACTCATGAAACTTAGATAAAGAAACAGGTAGTTCGTTAGGACAGTAATTACATGTTAGTACAAAGGGGAGACCACCAGTTTGAGGTATTTACTGTATCGATGAAATTTAAAACCTCCAAACCGCCCTCTGCCCTACTATTAGAAAACACCGTTTTTTGTTGTTGTTTTTTTAATTTGTGAGATTTATTTTTCCAAACGAAGTTCAGGAATAAGTTCCTCGCGTGGCCGTGATACTCGTGACGTCACGGGCGCGCCCTTCCGGTATGGAAAGTTTGGTTTCACTTTGTGAGCTCGTGGCGGCGCAGCGTCGTCTGTCCCTCTGAAGGTCTGTGAGCTGTGCCGCTTTCTGTCCGTGTGTCTGTCGGATGTCTCCGCGTCGGTTTGCAGTACAGACGGCAGACATGTGAGTTGTCAGCGCGACAGACGGTCAACTTTACCGCGAGTTTTCCTTCATTTTGAAGTTAGTAGGCGGCAGGCCGCGCAGCTACGGCAAGCCGGAGCGGCCAGAAAGCGCCACTTTGAAACGCGTTTTGTTGGAATTAACACCGGTAAAATGCGGCGTACGGAGGTCAACGGCGCTTTTTGACGGTGCACGAAAGTCAAACAGCGGCGAAAATGTGCGTCATCGCGCAGCATTTTCGAGCAGAGCGTTTTCTGCCTGCTGAGAATAAAAAGCTGCAGATGGTGAAGCTGGCTGCGCAGCTGCTTTTGACCAGTTTCAGGTGTTTCTGCACCATTTTCAGTGGTTCGTTGGTCCTACCAGCTTGTGATGGTCACTCTAGCTGGTTTATCCGTTTTCCATGTCCCTGAGTATTATGTATTTATTGTCTTATTTAATTATTATTTATTATATGTGTGTGCGTGTGGGGTGGGGTGGGGTGGGCACTGAGGGGTGGTTTATGTTTTTCATTTCGGCCTATTGGGGGTTTATATGCTCTGAATGGTTATGTGTTTATGTTACGGCCCATGGGTTTGGGAGGCACTTTTTCTTTCAAAAGTTGTGGCAATTTTTTTCCTTTTTAATTTTACGCCAATTTGTTTGTTTTTTTTGTGATTTTTAAAAACTTTTTGTAGCAATTTTAAAAAAAAAAAGAAGTTTTTGGTGATTTTCAAACCTGTGGGCCCAACGAAAGAGGATGTGTGCGTTCTTCCAGCAGCTTGTCGCAGTGACGGTGTGGACTCTGCGATGGATCCGTGTGAGGACACAGAGGAGGGCGTCCGTCCCTCTGAAGCCGCTCTGTGTGAGCAACATGACGGCCAAACTGAAGCTCAGAGGTGAAATGAGGATCTCTAACTGTCCACGATTCTTCTCCATGTCCGATCACTCTGATCGATCCACCATCATCACTATCACTGAAAGCTACGTGTTTCTGTGTTGAAGCCCAGAAAAGCAGCAGAGAGTGGACTCTCCTGGACCTGAACCCAGCTCTGTGTCCCTGAAGAGTGACCGCTCAATGGATCCTCCTCTGTTTTTTAGACAATCTGCTGATGGAAGGTGAGAATTTATGGTGACGCAAAGTATTTAAGATTAAACTTTGCTTGTGTTGAAATGCTGAACATATTCTTTAGCCGTTTTTAGGCAAGGCAGCTTTATTTAACGGCACATTTCACACAACAGGGCAATTCAAAGTGCTTTACAGAGCAATGAAATAGACAAGCATAATAAAAGATTCAGATTCACAGTAAAAGAGATGAGATGTACAAGGTAAAATCAAAAGAGGTGCAAAGATAAAAAGATAATTTAAAAAGATTTAAAATCAAGTTTAAAATAAGTTTGTAGTCATTAGCGGGTGGAGCAGGCAGTGAAAAAAAGATGGTTTTTAGCTTTGAGTTATCCAACATGTACATGAATCTGTGGCGTTTCAGTTTCAGGGTACAGCAGCAGAGAGTGGACTCTCCTGGACCTGAACCCAGCTCTGTGTCCCTGAAGAGTGACCGCTCAATGGATCCTCCTCTGTTTTTTAGACAATCTGCTGATGGAAGGTGAGAATTTATGGTGACACAAAGTATTTAAGATTAAATTGTTTTTATGTTGAAATGAGGGCTGTCAGCGTTAATGCGTTACCCACAATGTTAATCGCCAGTCAGCATTCCCGTCTTTACGAGGCTGTACTGGGCTGAGTTTTAAGAAACATGATGAGGATACTGGTATCATATCAGACTAGAAGAACTGCGAAATCCGGTGGTCCTCTCAGGAGGGGGGTTAAATAACGCTCCAAATTTAGGCTAAATATTGGTGATGGAAAAGCTGCATGGCCATTTTACGGGAGTCCCTTGAACCCATTTTCATTCCCTGAATTGCCGTCAATTGATCATTCATTGATTCTCAATCAAGACAGTCTTGTAAGAATTGCTTCCGCTTATCAATATGGACTTCATAACTTTTTTGAAAGGAAAAATAAAGTCTATTGAAAA
Source organism: Plectropomus leopardus (assembly GCF_026936395.1). Lineage (NCBI taxonomy): Eukaryota > Metazoa > Chordata > Actinopteri > Perciformes > Serranidae > Plectropomus > Plectropomus leopardus. Next base: position 476,432 of record NC_142183.1, read on the forward strand.
TGTGATTTAAAAAAATGTGAATAATCGCGATAAACTGTAGAAATTTTGTGATTAATAGCAGTTGAAATATTAATCATTTGACAGGCCGAGCTGAAATACTGAATATATTTTCTATCTGTTTATATCCAACTTGTACATGAATCTGTGGCGTTTCAGTTTCAGGGTGCAGAGAGCGGACTCTCCTGGACCTGAACCCAGCTCTGTGTCCCTGAAGAGTGACCGCTCGATGGATCCTCCTCTGTTTTTTAGACAGTCTGCTGATGGAAGGTGAGAATTTATGATTTAAGATCAAACTTTGTTTCTTGGTTAAGTTGAGTGATCTCAGCACAGTGCACTCCGGCAGAACACAGTGAGGTAGGGAGGGGTATGTGGAGGAGCTGGACTGTTGATTCTCAGCAGTACTAGTAAACCTTTACCACCACAGGGAGTCATCTGGTTCACTGATCAAATCCAGATATCACTTCACGAACCTCTGACCTCTGTTTGTGTCTGTCGGCCTGTTGAGAACTGGTATCAGCATGTGTTTCGTGGACAGCCGAGACACATTGCCGTTCATACCTGTTCCGATCATGCTTCTCCAGCTGAGCCAAGAGGACCACTTGGGTTCATATTTCGATATTGTCCTGTACACACACTTGTGCCAGCTGCTCTGTAGCATGCTAACTTCTCGTGTTAGCAGTCAGTACAGCTGGAGATGTCGCTGTCGGCAGAATTGAACACGCCTCCTTCCATGAGGCAAATCAATGGACGGCCACACAACACTTTGTCCAACTCGACATAAAATGAGTAAGTTACAGAGCATTAACGCACTGTCACCAAAACAGCCACCACAGCCTGCACTGATGACGAGGTCCTTGTCGGGATGCATCAGGACGGTGTTAATGTTACAACAAAACATGGGGTCATATGCGTCCCAGACCCCCTCAGCAAGTAGCTCGAGTGATCGGAAATGCGTCTTGGTGGCTGTTAAGACCTGTATTTAGTGCTATCCATTTGTGATCAGATCACCTGAGACACATGTTGATGCCAGATCTAAACAGGGTGTGTGAACAGACACGATGTGAGCTCACTCTTCATGATTCCCCCACAGCGTGAACCAGCAGAGCTCAGAAGTGCCCAGTGATCAGTCTGCACCACAGTATGAACCACACCTGGACTCCATATTTATGGTCTGTACATGAACAATTACTTTTACATCTATTCTGTTTACAGTCATTTTCATGCACAACATGCAAATGTTATGAGCATAAGCCTATGGCATTTTACATTGCAGAAATTAGCTTAGCGGCTAGTGGACTTTTCCTCTCCTCATAACTGAACCAGTTTAACATTATTTATGCTTTCTCTTACTCACCGCCGGTTAAAGTCCCTGCACCTCCCGACAGAACAAATGACTTTCAGTCTACGTGCTCGTTTTTTCAGCCAGCATCGCTGAAACAGAGCAGCTAACATAACGTTAGCAAGAAGTCAGTGAAGTGGCCTGGCAGATACTTCCTGTTTCCTCTGTAAGGCTTTTGTTTACATGTCAAGTGCGCTGTCTGTTGATTCGCAGTTTCTCCAAAAACAAAACATTTCCAACTGATGATTCATTCCTGAGTAAACAGCGTTATCCTCATCGTCTTTCTCTTGGCTGCTCGCCATCATCTGCCAGACGCCGTGTGACGCTGACACAGATTTTCAAAGTAAGGGTGCACCGGAAAGAGGATAATATGGATCGATGTTTACGCTTTGCATTGATATTACGTCATTGTTGCTCATTTAATCTATATATTGGTGCAGCTCAATGGATCGTTACACCCCTAGCACGTTCTGTAACTATAACCCTCGATTGGTCGGACGGGTGTTTGGCGGGAACTCCACCACTGCAGATATTGCGACTCCGCAGACTCCGCCTCTTAATGACATCATCAGGGCAAGATGGCGACATCCGTATCTCGGATATTTTAACCTCACTTCAGCATAGCGGGGGTCAGTGGGGGCGTGTTGTCCATCCATATACAGTTGGGACTCTCAACATACTCCTTATGTGAATAGACAGGCAGAAAAGTGCTCTACGATTAAATGCCAGGTGCTCTGTGTGCGCAGTAATCAACGTCAAAATGTGGAATTTGGATCTGTGACATCTGTCCAATGTCTGCTGAGTCAATGACATCACTGTCAGATTGAATTGGTCCCGTGCCTACATATAATCTTCTGTTCCAGGAGCTGGAGAAGGACATTTTTGCTTTTGTGACGAACGAGTTGAAGAAGATCAAGAAGGCTCTGTGTTCAGATTACTCTGAATGCTCAGAGAGTCAGAGGAAAGACGAAGAGCTGATGGACGGTGAGGATGAAGTCCAGAGGAGTGGAAGCCAACAGGCATTTCTGAAGATCACACTGCACTTCTTGAGGAGAATGAAGCAGGAGGAGCTGGCCGACTGTCTGCAGAGCAGTAAGAGGATTCCCCTAAAGCCTTAACATGCTAGATAAATAGGATATTTGTTACAGTCTTAAGAGATGATCCAAAATACATTCAAATGAGGAGTGTAACGGTACACAGAATACGCGGTTTGTTATGTACCTCAGTTTTGGGGTCAAGGTTCAACATGTTTTTGGTGCAGCACAACTTTTCAGGTCAAATGACTCTGCAGTAGACAGGGCCTTTTATCCGGCTTTTTCAGCCGGCATTGATGGGAACACAATTTTAATTTTATTTGTTTAATTTTTAGATCCAAGGTCATAATGTAATCTGATTATCCTGTTTGTTCTTTCAGAAATTTTTGCCTCAGTTTTTCAATGTAAGCTTAAATCAAATCTGAAGGAGAGGTTCCAGTGTGTGTTTGAGGGGATCGCTAAACCAGGAAACCAAACCCGTTTGAATCAGATCTACACAGAGCTCTACATCACAGAGGGAGGGACTGCAGAGGTCAATGATGAACATGAGGTCAGACAGATTGAAGCAGCATCCAGGAAACCAGTCAGACCAGAAACAACCATCAGACAAGAAGACATCTTTCAAGGCTCACCTGGACGAGACCAACCGATCAGAACAGTGATGACAAAGGGAGTGGCTGGCATCGGGAAAACGGTCCTAACACAGAAGTTCACTCTGGACTGGGCTGAAGACAAAGCCAACCGGGACATCCAGTTCACGTTTCCATTCACGTTCAGAGAGCTGAATGTGCTGAAAGAGAAAAAGTACAGCTTGGTGGAGCTTGTTCATCACTTCTTTACTGAAACCAAAGAAGCAGGAATCTGCAGGTTTGAAGACTTCCAGGTCGTCTTCATCTTTGACGGTCTGGATGAGTGTCGACTTCCTCTGGACTTCCACAACAACGAGATCCTGACCGACGTCTCAGAGTCCACCTCAGTGGATGTGCTGCTGACGAACCTCATCAGGGGGAAACTTCTTCCCTCCGCTCGCCTCTGGATAACCACACGACCTGCAGCAGCCAGTCAGATCCCCCCTGAGTGCGTTGACATGGTGACAGAGGTCAGAGGGTTCACCGACCCACAGAAGGAGGAGTACTTCAGGAGGAGGGTCAGAGATGAGGAGCAGGCCGGCAGGATCATCTCCCACATCAAGACTTCCCGAAGCCTCCACATCATGTGCCACATCCCAGTCTTCTGCTGGATCACTGCTACAGTCCTGGAGGACGTGTTGAAGACCAGAGAGGGAGGACAGCTGCCCAAGACCCTGACTGAGATGTACATCCACTTCCTGGTGGTTCAGTCCAAACAGAAGAACATCAAGTATGACGGAGGAGCTGAGACAGATCCACATTGGAGTCCAGAGAGCAGGACAATTATCAAGTCTTTGGGAAAACTGGCTTTTGAGCAGCTGCAGAAAAGCAACATGATCTTCTACGAGTCCGACCTGACAGAGTGTGGCATCGATATCAGAGCAGCCTCAGTGTACTCAGGAGTGTTCACACAGGTCTTTAAAGAGGAGAGAGGACTGTACCAGGACAAGGTCTTCTGCTTCGTCCATCTGAGTGTTCAGGAGTTTCTGGCTGCTCTTCATGTCCATCTGACCTTCATCAACTCTGGAGTCAATCTGATGGAAGAACAACAAACAACCTTCCGGTGGCATAAATTGTTAAAAGAAAAACAGGATATAAAATATCTACACCAGAGTGCTGTGGACAAGGCTTTACAGAGTCCAAATGGACACCTGGACTTGTTTCTTCGCTTCCTCCTGGGTCTTTCACAGCAGACCAATCAGATTCTCCTAAGGGGCCTGTTGACACAGACAGGAAGTAGCTCTCAGGCTAGTCAGGAAACAGTCCAGTACATAAAGAAGAAGATCAACGAGACTCTGTCTCCAGAGCGAAGCATCAACCTGTTCCACTGTCTGAATGAACTGAATGATCGTTCTCTGGTGGAGGAGATCCAACAGTCCCTGAGATCAGGACGTCTGTCCACAGATGAACTGTCTCCTGCTCAGTGGTCGGCTCTGGTCTTCATCTTACTGTCATCAGAAGAAGATCTGGACGTGTTTGACCTGAAGAAATACTCTGCTTCAGAGGAGGCTCTTCTGAGGCTGCTGCCAGTGGTCAAAGCCTCCAACAAAGCTCTGTGAGTACAGAGTTGTTGGATTTATTTAAATAATCATATATTGATATCTTCTAAAAAGGAGTGAAAATAACTCACTTTTTTTCCTCATTGTGTCAACAGGCTAAGTGGTTGTAACCTCACAAAGAGAAGCTGCAACGCCCTGTCCTCAGTTCTCAGCTCTCAGTCCTCTAGTCTGAGAGTACTGGACCTGAGTAACAACGACCTGCAGGATTTAGGAGTGAAGCTGCTGCTTGTTGGACTGGAAAGTTCATACTGTACACTGGAAACTCTCAGGTCAGATCATAGTAGTTTTTTAAAGATTTGTTTTGTCTTGAATTATAATTACAATTTAAAGATTATATGTAAAAACAAAACCGTTGTGAGGTTTCTTCCAAGATTTAGAAACATGGATGTTTGCAAATTAAGAGAGAGACAGAAGGAGAGAGGAGCTCGTTGTATAATAGCAAGTTCCCCTGCAGCCGTAGACCCATATCAGTCTTACTAGGGACTGGTTCAAGGCAAGCCTGAGCCAGCCCTAACTATAAGTTTTATCTAAGAGGAAAGTTGTAAGTCTACTCCTAAATCAAGAGAGAGAGAGAGAGGGATAGAGGTATTAAAGGGAGTCCTCCCCATGGACTAGGCTTATAGCAGCCTAACTAGGGGCTTCTCCAAGGCAAGTCTGAGCCAGCCATATCTATAAGCTTTTTCAAAGTAAAAAAAACTCTAGCCTCTAAGACCAAAAAACTTGAAGGTACCACAAGTAACCCTACATTCTGGGAGCGCAGAGCTGTGGTGGGTTAATGGGGTACTATAAGATCTCTAAAGCGCTGCACTTCATTTTTCAAGTATCTCACTTGGATTCAGTGGGACACTTTAAAAACTTTCTCTAACACACCTCAATGTCTTCGTGTGTGATACAGTCTGCATCCCAAGGAATATAATGATAGACTATTGTTAATCTAAAACTACTACACACATAGCCTGTATCCCAATAAGAAAGGTGTTTCCACACACCAGCTGACGCCCCAAGTGACGCGAGAGATAAAGCCAATAAGAATATTGAGCACGTTCCGGGACTCTACTGTAAAAGTCACAGATGACATCAATAAACTCACCAAGTCTGTGATGGATTAAACTTGTAAAACTACAGAAGCAGCTGCGCTCAACACTATGTTAAATTATTCCACAATCAAACCATGCATTACCTGAACTATCAGGGATGCCATTAACACATGTCACACAGTCAGAGAGAAAACTCTGACAATTATAAAACAGCATCCTACAATGTTAAAAAAGACAAAAGGGACTTCAGTGCACAAGTCTCAGGAGCTGACAGGATCACACTCTACTACAGCTGTAGGACTTAATGTGACATTATCAAACACTACAGTCTTTCAACTAAGTTTAACCTTTTTTGTTAGTAGATGCTTTTTAAAATACCTGGCTTTAAGAGGTGCTGAAGCCCCCTCAGCAACCTTACAACCCATATTAAATTTCAGAGATGTTCAATTGTTTGTTATTGTGTGAATCTGGACGTCTCAATTAAATTGTGGTAAGAGAGGACTTTAAAATAGCATTATCTGCAGGAAAACTGGTAACCTGAGGCTGATTTCAAAAGCTGTACGGATTTTTAAAGTCAGATCCCAGCCTTATGAACCACTTCCTGATTAGATGTTTCATAGCAGTGCAGACTGCAGGGACTTAGATGCCGAGGAAGCCCCCGTCATGATATTTAACAGAGAAGCAACATCAGAATTAGTCGTAGGTTTTACAAAGACTAATAGTTTGAATTTGAATACACATGGCATTTTGTAGAATTTGTTCCATGATTGATTCATCACTTTGCATCCACTGTTATCAGCCATCACATCACCCATTACAGTCAGGTATCACCTCTAAAAAATCACATCTTATAAAGTGTGATTTAATTTGAACCCAAATGTGTGTCCTCTTGTTTATTACTGTCTCTTTAGGCTAAGTGGCTGCAACCTCTCAGAAACAAGTTGTGAAGCTCTGTCCGTGTTTCTTAGCTTTAAGTCCTCTGGTCTGAAAGAACTGGACCTAAGTAACAACCACCTGCAGGATTCAGGAGTGAAGCAGCTGTTTGCTGAAGTGAAGAGTCCACACAGTGCACTGGAAACTCTCAGGTCAGTTCTCAGTACAATAGTCTTGAGCCAATGAGAGGCAAATAGCAGCCTGTGTTCTATGTTTACTTCTTTAGTTTACATCAATGCTTTAAATCAAAGCCTCTCTCATCGTGGTAATTCTTAATGTCCATGTCATTAGGATTTTGACAGTGTAGAAAATCTTTGAGGTGCTTTCTTATGATTTAGATTCATGTTCTCTTTTGCAAAGAGAAATAGTTTCTGACACCAAAGGCCACAGAGACCCAAAGATATTAACTGGTACTGAGAAGCGGTAATACCTTATGTGTAGAATATAGATATTTATGTTGTAACGTAAAGCTTTCTGTGATTATTAGCATGATGATCAACATGCATCAAACAGTCGACAGTAATAAGTTGAGTTTTTCTTTTACCATCCATTCATCCATTTTCATATGCTTATCTGGAGCCGGGTGGTGGGTGCAGTGGGCTGAGTAAAGTACTATTGATATCCCAATCTCCAGCAACGCTTTTCCCTGTGGTCCCCCCATGAGAAACACTGCCCTGGTCTGCCACTCAATAGACTCTTTATGTGACCTCCATGTGACACTGGAAAGGTGTTTCAGCCAAGACAGCCCAACAATGTTCGGAGCCTTCAGCATCATGATGGCCGGGTTCAGGAGTGCCTCTAAGTGTTTTTCCACCGCTTGACAATGTCCCCAGTCAGGGTACTCAGCTGAACACAGTCTGAGACAAGTCCTGCTTTGCCTTCCTGATGTGTCTAACTGTGTTCCAGAATTTCCTGAGGCCAAGGCCTCAGACCATAGCCTCCATGAACTCCTCCCAGTTTACCAGTTTTCCAAACCCAGGTTTCTAGTTTGGCGACCACTGCAACTGCAGCCTTTCCTGCCAACCAGTGCCTGTCTGCTGTTTCAGAAAACCCCTGGGCTAACCATGTGCGAGAGGCCTTCCTGACAGCTGGTCTTAAGTCGCCACCACGACAGGCAACAACAACCCTCTGACCACAACTTTTAGTAGCTACCTCTACTCTGCTGTCGGATCATTTATTCATTGTTTGTGGAGCTGTCCTCATGTCCAGCAGTTTTGGATTATAATTGTTCAACAGTTTAATGTAATTTTCAAGCGTCATCTACATCTGAGCGCAAGGCCACTAGATGATGAATTACCTGCCGATTTTTGCAACCGAGACCTTTTGCACACTCTGCTGCATTGTGCCCAGAAATGTATCCTGGCCATATAGATCACTGATAAAGCTCCCACTCTCAATCAGTGGAAACAAACTGTGACCAGTATTATTCCATTTGAAGCTTACTCCACAGCCTTGAAGGATAAACCCTTTTTATTTTACCGGACCTGGGATCCATTTCTTGACTACCTGGGTACCACTGCACCTCACAGGATGAGGGAAAAGGGAAAAGGATCAGACTTCCTGATCTCTTGTCCTTCGTTTTTATTTAATTATTATTGTCATTATCTATTTTATTTATTTATTTATTTATTATTATTATTTTAATTAATTAATTTATTTTATTTGATATATCTCTGTCAGGTTTAAATGCCTGTATTTTTGCACTATTACTATTGCTATACTTTGTATTGTCCCTTCCCACACACGCTTTGCAAAAAAAAAAGTTTAATAAACACATTGCTGAAAAAAAAGCTACCTCTACAACAGAGGCTTTAAACAAGGACCATTTGGATTCCATGTATCCAACCTCCCCCGGGATGCACGAAAATTCTGTTGGAAGTGTTAGTTGAAGACCTCGTGAAAGGTGTGTGAGCCAGACATACCCACTTCACCCTTATTATGCTTTTGGGTTCGTCAGGTCTGATGCGGGCACTCCTCCGGTCTGTTGTGTTGAAGAAGGAGCTGAGCCAGAAAAATACAAAGCTCTCGATTTACCAGTCCATCTACATCCTAACCCTCACCTATGGTCATGAGCTCTGGATTGTGACCGAAAGGATAAGATTGCGGATACAAGCGGCCGAAATGAGTTTCCTCCGGAGGGTGGCTGGGCTCAGCCATAGAGATGGGGTGAGGAGCTCGGACATCCGGGAGGAGCTTGGAGTAGAGTCGCTGCTCCTTTATGTCAAAAGGGGCCAGTTGAGATGGTTTGGGCATCTGATCAGGATGCCTCCCAGGCACCTCCTGTTGGAGATGTTCCAGGCACGTCCTACTCGTAGGCAGACCCAGAACGTGCTGGAGAGATTACATGTCTTGTCTGGCCTGTGAACACCTTAGGGTCCCCCAGGAGGAGCTGGAAAGCGTTGCTGGGGAGAGGGACATCTGGAGTGCTCTGCTCCGCCCGTTGACCCCATGACCTAGCCCCGGATAAGCGTAAGAAAATGGAAGGATGTCTTGCAGCCTTCCCTGCCACCTGATCCAAGTCACCACCAGGTGGTGATCAGTTGACAGCTCTGCTCCTCTCTTCACCTGAATGTCCAGATGTAAAGATACAACCGCAAAGTAGATCATCAATGTTTGGCTGAGAGTGTTCCGCTACCAAGTACACTTATGAACCACTCTATTCTTGAATATGGTGTTTTTTACGGCCAGTCCATGACTAGCACAGAAGTCCATAACAGAACACCACTCTGGTTCAGATAAGGTGGGGTGTTCCCTCCAGGTAATCCGTGTTGCTGCTGGTGCATAAACACAAGCAGCAGTCAGTCTTCTCTCTCATTCCCTGAGGACAATTCCAGTACGACGGCACTAAGCTGGGGGCCCGTGAGTATTCCCACACTGGCTCAGCACTCCCATCACACTGGGTAACTCCTGAAAAGGTGATAGTCCAGCCCCTTTCCAAGAGTTTGGTTCCATAACCAGTGCTATGCGCAGAGGTGAGCCCAACTTTGTGTTGGTACTGCTCCAGTTCTACAGTTCTAGTCCTTTTCCCACCAGAGAGGTGACTCCACATCCCCAGAGCTTGTCAGTGATACCAGGGGTCAGTACGCCTGGGTCCCCACCCCTGCCTGCTGCCTGGTGCACAATGCACCTGACTGTGATGCATGGTTGCATGTAAGCCAATGGTTGGGCCCATGGGTGTAGCTGTTCCCAGCAAGGTACTTGCCCCTCAAATGTGCTGTCTCATCAGGGTCTTCTTGAGGGTCTTCCTCCCCTGGGACCACTAAGTCTTGAAAGATCCTAACCAGGAGCTAATTCCCTGGTCAACAAAGCTCCTGGTATCACAGCGACAAGCGAACACTCCCACTATATTAAGTTGCCGATTCTTCAAAATCGTTAGAGTTTGTGGCATTTTGTAGTATTTTGTTGGTAAGTGGCCATGGTATAAGCGGGATAATACCCTCCAGGTTTGTTCATTCAGTGGTAATTCTGTGGAGAAAAACCACCCTCTGCTTCACATTGTTTGGTTATTGGCCACTGCATCACCCATTACAGTCATGGAACGTACAACAAGTCTGTCATTAATCCTCATCAAATGTGAATCCTTTTGAACACAAATTTTTATCTTTTTGTCCATAATTGTCTTTTCAGATTGAGCGGCTGTAACCTCTCAAAGAGAAGCTGTGAAGCTCTGTCCCTAGTTCTCAGCTCTCAGTTCTCCAGTCTGAAAGACCTGGACCTGAGTAACAACGACTTGCAGGATTCAGGAGTGAAGCAGCTGTTTGCTAGAGAGAAGAGACTGCACTGTGAGCTGGAAACTCTCAGGTCAGACCACAACAATTTGTCTTTAATCATGAAAAGCATATAGCGGCACTTGTTCAAAATTTTGCCCTCAAGCAAAATATTGTCCCTTGAAAAAAAACAGCCCTAGTGTTTGAATTGAAGGGCACAGACCACAGGAAGTTAGGGTCTCAGGAACTATATTCCATGATACTTAAAACACAAAAGCAAGATCAAAGCTAGTACTAGGTATGAGTACACAAAAGACTTATTTTGATTAGAGTACATAGCATTTTGTAGGTAAGTAGCCATGGTATAAGACGGATAATACACTGATCTAGTGTATAGTGCGGTTGCTGCAATATATATATAAATAAAGCTGCTAATGTTTTGAACATCCATCGCCATGGTTACTGGGATGTTATTACCAGAGGAGAAGTTGCACAATATCACTCAGTGGAAACACAGTCAGCTCACCATTGAGTTTTATCCACATTTAAAAAAAACATTGCTTAAGTTTTGCGCAAATCTGTAATTGAAGTCTACCTACTCATATAACTCATAATGTGTAAGTGATATAACCCACGTGTAACTCGTGTTAACCCTTACATATTTTACAAACTGTGAATGCGTTTGGACACAAATGTTTGTCATTTTTGTCTTGTCAGGCTGAGCGGCTGTAACCTCTCAAAGAGAAGCTGTGAAGCTCTGTCCTCAGTTCTCAGTTCCCAGTCCTCGAGTCTAAAAAACCTGGACCTGAGTAACAACGACCTGCAGGATTCAGGAGTGAAGCAGCTGTCTGGTGGACTTCAGACTTCAGACTGTACACTAGAAACTCTCGGGTCAGGATTCATCAACCTTATCAACGAATTAACATTTGAATCCCTTTTAACATGAATGGATAAACAGACATTTTCTAAACTCAAATTATTTTAGAAGTAGTTTAGTTTCGTCAGTGTTTACACCCTGTGAATAACTTTCCACAGTCATGGTTTGTAAAGGTTAGGGGGCATGTCTGTAAAAGGGAGACTCATGGGTACCCACAGAACCCATTTCCATTTAGATATCTTGAGGTCAGACGTCAAGGGACCACTTAGAAATGGCCATGTCGTTTTCCATTACCAAATTTTAGCCTAAATTTGGAGCGGTATTCCACCTCCTTACTGTGAAGCTAGCATGACATGGGTGGTACCACAGGATTCCTCAGGTCTTCTAGTTTCAGATGATACCAGTATCACAGTACCTTCCAGTACCAATATTTTCAGTTTTGCATGTTTGCAGGCTGTCAGGCTGTCTGGTCACAGAGCAAGGCTGTGCTTCTCTGGCCTCAGCTCTCAGCTCAAACCCCTCCCATCTGAGAGAGCTGGACCTGAGCTACAACCATCCAGGAGACTCGGGAGGGAAGTTTCTCTCTGCTGGACTGGAGGATCCAAACTGGAAACTGGAAACTCTCAGGTACGCAAATACCTACAGTTTGCCTTTTGCTTTCATTTTTGGTGCCTAACAGTAAAACATAGTGAGAGAGAAAAATTAAAAAGAGAAAGAAAGTTGAAAAAAGAAATAAAGGAAAATAAAAGATAGCACTGCAAAAGTCAAGAAAATAAATATAGAATAGAATTAATCTTAAGAATTAGTCTTGTAATTAAAAAAAGGAGGGAAACTGATGACTCTCCTCGTTTCAGGTTGGAGCCTGGTGGAGTCCGATGGTTGAGACCCGGTCTGAAGAAATGTAAGTGTGGGTTTAATTTGATTTATGAAAACGAAGCAGCTCACATTCAGCCATTTTTAAAGTGTGACATCACTCTCTGATGTCATCATTAAAGTAAATGAAAGTGTTGATGAAGGTTCTCAGTCGTCCAGGTCATGGCATCCATAAGTGCTGTTTCGTTGGCAACTGGACCGATTTCAGGTCCTTGAAGACGTTTTGCCACTTGTAAGTCATTGACCCAAACAGCATTCGTGTGGGTCGTTGGGGCTGGATGGGTCCTGGTGTGAATGGGTGTTGATCCTTCTGGGGAGGGAACTCAGGAAAGCATTGTAAAGCACCCTGCCAGGATCAACATTCATTCACGCCTGGACCTATCCAGCCCCAACAACCCACACGAATGCTGTTTGGGTCAATGACTCACAAGAGGCCTCGGCGACTCTGAAGCACACACCTCTACAGGATTTAAAGCCTGAAGCTCCCCTCCAGGGGACGTGAGGCCAAACGTCTTCAAGGAACTGAAACCAGTCCAGGTGCCAACAAAATAGCACTTATCAGTAAATGAAGGGATGATAGATTAATTACTGCAGCTGTATCGCTTCTCGTTCTCTCCATCAGATTCCTGTGATCTCACGCTTGACACAAACACTGTTAACACAAAGATCAAACTGTCTGACTACAACACTAAGATGACACACGAGGAAGAGGACCAGTACTATTGTGATCATCCGGACAGATTCGACTTCTGGCCTCAGCTGCTGTGCACAAATGGTCTGACTGGTCGCTGCTACTGGGAGGTGGAGTGGAGCGGGAAGGTGTTCATATCAGTGAGTTACAGAGGAATCAGGAGGAAAGGAAACAGGGCTGCTTGTGTTTTTGGAGAGAGTGAAAAGTCCTGGAGTCTGAGCTGCTCCGATGGTTGTTTCTCTGTGTGCTACAATCACAGAAGAACAACCATCACCTCCTCCTCCCCTTTCTCTGGTAGAGTCGCAGTGTATGTGGACTATCCCACCGGCACTCTGTCCTTCTACAGAGTCGCTCATAAAAAACTGATCCACCTCCACACCTTCAACACCACGTTCACTGAGCCTCTTTATCCTGGGTTTGGGTTTCTGCTTTGGTCATATGGTTCCTCAGTGTCTCTGTGTTCTCTGTAGGAGGAAAAATCTCCTCCCGTTACCCCGGCTTTCCACCAGATCCGTGTTCAGTCCTGATCCACCACAGCAGACGGAGCAAATCGATTACACTCTAGTCTCTGTGTTAACTTCCACTGGCTCCGCTGCTTTGAGAATCGATATCGTCTCAGCTCCGGCAGTTTGGACCCTTTCCGATCAGATACACAAGGCTCCTATTTTTGCTGGATGCTGGAACACTTTGCATCAATTCTGCCGAATAAAGTGGGAAGTCCTTTGTCTCGCCAATCCCGCTGATCCGGCAGTGCTGCACCATGCCGCACTCGAAACCACAACCGGTGGGAGTTGATTTATGACGCAGCAAAACTGCAGTGGAGCCGTACCGCAACGCATGCGACACGTGATCTGTCTGTTAACCCCGAGTTTCTCCGAAAACAAGCTGATGGTTTATTGTGAATAAATGACGTGATCCTCATTGTCTTCCTCTCGGCTGCCCGCCATCATCCGCCTGACGCTGTGTGACGGTGACACAGGATTTCAAAATAATATTATAATATATATCTTAAATGGATATATTGATGCAGAGCGATGGATGGTTAAACCCCTGGCTAGTGTCAGCCTGAGCTCTCAGTTCAGTTCTTGTTGTTTTCTGTGTCTGCTGTTGACTGGCAGGAGTAATTTTTTTGGTGGGCCTGAGTGGCAAAAGACTGACAGAATGGAAAAAACCCAATCTTTTGCAAAAACACATACGCAAACGAGGAACTTCTCTTCTGAGGTCTAACTTCTGATTTTGTCAGTTTAACAAAAAGCTGCCAGAACGCAATAAAAAGAAACTTTTATATAAAAAAAAGCAAAAACTTTAGCGATAATCACTAAATATTTTTGTAAAAATGTTAAACTTTGTAGCAATAGTTTTTTTTACTGTAAGGCTAAAACACACAGCAGAGAAAATGTAAGAAATTAAAGTTTAATAGTTTATAATATACAATAGTTTATATTACAGTGATTCTACAAACTGATTTTGTTTTATTTCATTGATCAATCATTAATCATTTAAATATTAAATTCACAATCATTGTATATTCTACAGATATAAATGAGATGTATGACTTTGTCTCTACATAATTTATAAATAAAGTTGTTACTTCAAATCAAACATGCTCGGTTTGTTCACTGATGAAGAGACGACTGATTTAAGCAGTTCAGATTTACTGAAGCCGACGTTTGCATTGAACTGCTGATTATAAAGAATATAATAAACATTTCATGTATCACTAACACACACACACACACACACACGGCTCAGGTCATGTGTGGAATGTGTATTTGTGTGTATTTTTAGCGAGTACTGGTCTCTGACAGCAGCTGTTGTTGTTTTCAGAATAACTTTCCATCCAACAACAGCTGCCTCCCTTACTGTTACCACGGTGACAACATTCAACACACACGACATCATGACGTCATGACATCACATTCACATTAAAATTGTACAATTTGCTCGACCTGAGTATGAATCTGGTTTTAAAGTAATTATTACTATTACTATTCTATATCTAAAATTCAGTATATTTTTCATTACTTTATTTTGGAATTATTTAAATTGTACTTTCTATTACATCTATCTATAACTATTATTATTTTCTAAAATTCACCAAAGAATTTAATTTGTATTACATTTATTTGGTAATAACTACAATTGTATTTTCATTCACCTGTCTGCAGCTCACCTGTCTGTAGCTCACCACTACACAGCTCACCTGTCTGTAACTCACCTGCCGGCAGCTCACCTGTCTGTAGCTCACCTGTCTGCAGCTCACCTGTCGGCAGCTCACCTGTCTGCAGCTCACCTGTCGGCAGCTCACCTGTCGGTGGCTCACATGTCGGCAGCTCACCTGTCTGTAGCTCACCTGTCTGCAGCTAACCTGTCTGCAGCTCACCTGTCTGTAGCTCACCACTACACAGCTCACCTGTCTGCAGCTCACCTGTCTGCAGCTCACCTGTCTGCAGCTCACCTGTCGGCAGCTCACCTGCCGGCAGCTCAACTGTCTGCAGCTCACCTGTCTGTAGCTCACCTGTCTGCCGCTCACCACTACACAGCTCACCTGTCCGTAGTTCACCTGTCCGCTACTCACCTGTCTGCAGCTCACCTGTCCGTAGCTCACCTGTCTGCAGCTCACCTGTCCGCTGCACACGTGTCTGCAGCTCACTGTCTGTAGCTCACCTGTCTGCAGCTCACTGTCTGCAGCTCACCTGGCTGCAGCTCACCTGTCTGCAGCTCACCTGTCCGCTGCACACGTGTCTGCAGCTCACTGTCTGCAGCTCACCTGTCTGCAGCTCACCTGTCTGCAGCTCACCTGTCTGCAGCTCACCTGTCGGCAGCTCACCTGCCGGCAGCTCAACTGTCTGCAGCTCACCACTACACAGCTCACCTGTCCATAGTTCACCTGTCCGCTACTCACCTGTCTGCAGCTCACCTGTCCGTAGCTCACCTGTCTGCAGCTCACCTGTCCGCTGCACACGTGTCTGCAGCTCACTGTCTGTAGCTCACCTGTCTGCAGCTCACCTGTCTGCAGCTCACCTGTCCGCAGCTCACCTGTCTGCAGCTCACCTGTCCGCTGCACACGTGTCTGCAGCTCACTGTCTGTAGCTCACCTGTCTGCAGCTCACTGTCTGTAGCTCACCTGTCTGCAGCTCACCTGTCTGTAGCTCACCTGTCTGTAGCTCACCTGTCTGCAGCTCTCCCGTCTGCAGCTCACCTGTCTGTAGCTCATCTGTCTGCAGCTCTCCCGTCTGCAGCTCACCTGTCTGTAGCTCATCTGTCTGCAGCTCTCCCGTCTGCAGCTCACCTGTCTGCAGCTCACTGTCTGTAGCTCACCTGTCTGCAGCTCACCTGTCTGTAGCTCACCTGTCTGTAGCTCACCTGTCTGCAGCTCTCCCGTCTGCAGCTCACCTGTCTGTAGCTCATCTGTCTGCAGCTCTCCCGTCTGCAGCTCACCACTACACAGCTCACCTGTCTGCAGCTCACCTGTCTGTAGCTCACCTGTCTGCAGCTCTCTTGTCTGTAGCTTACCTGTCTGTAGCTCACCTGCAGGGCAATGATTGGTTAATTTGTAGTGATGATTCAGTCCACTGGGGGGTGCTGTTTAACCTTAATGAGATCACACACACCAGTATGTCAAATATAGTGTGTGTACTGGCGTGTATTATCATCATTTACAGGCTGTTCTCCTGCTGCACTATTTATATCTCTATTACATTTTAAACACATGCTTTTCATTTTATTTTAGTTTTATTTACATATTTATTTGAAGATCTGCTGCTGTATGTTTTGAATGTGACACTAAATTAGTTGAACTTATGGACGTTAAAATAACTTTATCTTTGTCTCAGTGAACGTTTGATGCACATCCACAAACTTTTAATTTCCTTTTAACTTCTTTGTTTTCAATGTGAAGCAGGCTGAACGCGAACCGCCGAGTTCTGTAGCCAAAACTAAGGAGCGGTCCCATACATGTTTCTAGCATTTTAGGACATTTCAAGGATTTTGGGACATTTCTAGTTTTTTAGGAGGTTTCAGGAAGTTCCTGGAATTTTGGGACATTTTGGGGATTTTCATTTAATTTCTGGAATTTTAGGTTGTTTCCTCGGATGCTGTTTTATTCACTCTGGCAACTTACGGATTCTAAAAGTACAAAAAAGTACAAAATTCCCAGTGTGGATCACTTTATTTTTATTGTCAATTAGAAAATGACTGAAGGCCCACGTGGCACCCTGTCAGGGGCCAGATTTGGCCTGGGGGCCAGAAGTCGATCGTTGGTGTCGATGTTATTTCTGCACTTTAACTTTAACCCGGTGAGAAGATAATATCTTGTTTTTATGCTACAGAAACGATAAACACTCAGTCAAGCTTACTTTTTACCGCTCTCTTGTTGTTTCGGTTGCTCATGTTTCACGTACAGGTGCTCCCTTTGGCAGGTAGCACCGCGAGTTTTCTCTGTGTGTGAAACGTGCTGCAGAAATAAACTCAATCCAGACTCTCAGCAGTGAGCAGCAGCTTGTTGCTGCTGAACTACAGCTGAACTTTTAGGTGTGTTTGAAACTTCCCATGAAACCTCTGACATCATCTCATTTTTAAGAGCTGATGTCACAGTCCAGTGTGTGTGTGTATGTGTGTGTGTGTGTGTGACATGTACAGCAGCTCAGATTCACTGTTTAAGGTAAAGTAACAGTTTATTAATTTCATCTCAACAGATGTGACTGTACTTGGGGTGTAAATGAGGCCTAAATGCAGTTTTGAGGGTGAAGCTGCAGGTTTATTTTCTCGTTGAGCTCTGCAGGATTTTCGGCTCCAGCTTCTGTTTTATGGACGTTTATATGAGCGAAACTTAAAGCCCATAAAACACTCAAAGGCACACACGAACAGCTTCGTGTTCTTGTGAGGACCAACTCAGTTTAAAGCTGCGCAGCATCCATTTAACCCTTTCAAACCTAAGCAAGGTTATGAAAGAATGGCTTAAAATTTAGCAAAAAATGAAAAAATAGACAAAACACAAAAATGGTGAAACAAGCAAACAAATAACCCAAACAAATTAATAAGTCATTAAATATTTGTAATAATTTTATCTCCCTTTTTCTTCATCTGTAAATACTAATAATTCATTTATTTTCTTTTCCTAATTTCTTGTAATTTTCGGGACATTTCTTGCCAAGTTGCTCTTTTTTTCTAAAGAAAAAGTACTTGAAAAAGTAAAAGTACTTTGTAGTATTTGCAGGTTGTGTTTGGCTGCAGGTCTGTGAGTGTGGCTTTAATCAGATTAGAGGCTCCAGCTCACTGCACTCAGGTGCATCAGTTTGTCTGAATCAGCCAATCAGCTGCCAGCTCTTAATCGGATCAGGTGTGCAGCAGCAGGAAGCTGTAGCAGCTGGGAAATAAATGGATGGATCCGTTTTTCGCAATTTACAGGTTTTTAATACATATTAATCAGAGGACAGAACAAGAAACAACTTTAAACACAGAGATGAAAATACTTATTGTAAAGCGAATACTTATTGAACTACTTATTGAACTGTTCTGTTTATTGCCATTTTCTCATATATACTTATTTTATAGTAATTATTAAAATGATTATTTAACTATTATCTAAAATTAACCAAAATGTTTAATTTCACATTTAAATATTTTTATTAATTTTATTTCAATATTCTTAAAATAGCACCCCCCCCCTCCCCAAATTATAGTTTCTTTAAAAACTTTTAGGTGTTTTCTGACTTTAAAAAACATCTATATATGTTTGTTGTTGGTATAATAATAATAATAATAATAATAATAATAATAATAATAATAATAATAATAATAATAATAATAATAATAATAATAATAATAATAATAATAATAATAATAATAATAATAATAATAATAATATGAATTATTCAACATAAAATAAAATTAATAAATGTTGGATTGGTGAGTTTACAAAGTGTTCCTAAACATCTTTTGTCCGAATTATTTAGCCTGTTTTTTGTTTAATAATTTCTTATGTTAAATAAAAGATTCTTTTGTTTAATAAAGGATTTGTTGTTTTATCTTTAGAATTTTTTATTTGTTATATTGGTGCATTCACAAGGTGTTCCTCAGTATTTTGTTTTAAGTTTTGTTATTTTATCTTTCGAATAATTTAAAATAAAATAAAATAAAATAAAATAAAATAAAATAAAATAAAATAAAATAAAATAAAATAAAATAAAATAAAATAAAATAAAATAAAATAAATGTTGGGTTGATGACTGTTTCTAAATATTTTTGTCTGAATTATTTTGGCTGTTTTTTTGTGTTTAATAAAAGTTTTGTTATTTTTTTCTTTGGAATAATTTAAAGTAAAATAAACGGGTTGATGAGTTTACGGAGTGCTCCTGAACGCAGCGCGGATGAACCCGCCTCTCGCTGTGGTGCGTTCAGGGGCCCGTTTCTTCTTCTGCGGAGTTTGAAAGTTGAGAACAGAAGAAGAAGAAGAAGAAGAAGAGAGGAGGCTCCGACCGAGGAGGAGGAGGAGGCATGGGCTGCAGCCACAGCAAGGTGAGGCACACCGGCAACGACACACACACACACACACAGCGGCACGGACACCGACACACGCACCGGCAGAGCCCCGGTAAAGCCCCGGTAAAGTCCTCTTTGTGTACCGGGAGGTTCCTCAGCGGGCGGCCGGCGGCTGCAGCTCGTGAGCGGACACGAAACGTGCCGCCGCCGCCTGGAGGGAAGCAGCTCCGGAGAAACTAATCCTCCAAAAACTTCAACATCTCTTCTTTACGGTCGATTTTAGTGATTTATCGGTGATCAGAAGCGACAGATTTGGCGCCAAACAGAGAAAACAGCGGTAAAAAGTCGGCGGAGTTGTTTTTTTTCTGACATCTGTTTCTAATCTGTCTGAAGCAGTTTTTCTCACGGTGACTCCGGGTTTTTAACGCCGTTTTTAACGCCGTTTTTAACGCCGTTTTAACGCCGTTATCACAGATATCCGCTCTGATTGTCCTCCGGTGTCTGTAATCTTCTTTGAATCGATCTCACTGTGATAGAAAATGTGGTTATCGATTTTAATTCGATTTCCGGTGTTTTCTGACAGATTATCGCAGTAACAGTCCTGTACTTTGGCTCTATGCTGCACAGCCGTGTGAAGTACTAATACTGCAGTGTAGAAATACTCCGTTAGGGACTGTTTGTTATTTATGAGGTGTCTTTTGGCTTCAGGAGAGAGACACACAGCTTTAAATGGCTGTATTTAGTGTTTATAATTATTATTATTATTATTATTTTACCACAGATTTGTTTAAATTGTATTTATTTTTTTATTTTTCACATTTTTAAATTTGCTTTTCAAACCTGATGCATGTTTTCTACAGTGTAGAAATACTCA
This sequence comes from Plectropomus leopardus, assembly GCF_026936395.1. Classification (NCBI taxonomy): domain Eukaryota; kingdom Metazoa; phylum Chordata; class Actinopteri; order Perciformes; family Serranidae; genus Plectropomus; species Plectropomus leopardus. The sequence goes on from NC_142183.1 coordinate 496,468, forward strand.
GTTAGGGACTGTCTGTTATTTATGAGAGGGGTGGGCTGGTGCAAAAAGCACTGGTAAAGGACAGATTTTTTTTTACTTTATTTTGGATTTTTGGGTTGGCCTGCAGTATTAAATAGCTGTATTTTGTGTGTTATACTGGATTATGGAAAAAAAAGATTTAAACTTTTTTTTCATTTGTCCAATCATCAAAGAAAAAACCTTTTTAGAGTTTATCTTTTTCCTCGTCTTCTTTTGTCAGAAAACCTGATGCATGTTTTCTACAGTGTAGAAATACTCCGTAAGGGACTGTCTGTTATTTATGAGAGGGGCGGGCTGGTGCAAAAAGGGGAAACATTTCTTTCTTTCTTTCTCTTGAAATTTCTGCAGTTTTCGTTTATATTTCTGCAGATTTTTTGTGAAAGATTTTTTCTTTTTTTCCATTTTTAAAGAAAGCATTTTCTCCTTTTTACCTTTTTCTTTTTTTATTAACAACAACAACAACAACAAAAACATGCCTAAAATCCTGCAGAGGCGACAGCTGCGTGAGCGAGACGGCAGCCCTTCAGAGTGAGCTCATTATTGTGAGACTTTAACTCTTTAATGCTCGGTGTTTGAGGAGGGAGCGTTTGTGTTGAAGTGATTGTTGCTGTTTTGTCGTCGCCGCAGACGCTCAAACAGCTGTTGTCTTCCTCCAGTTATTGATAGAAGATGACGGAGCGGCCGGCGGCTTCATGTGGTTTCCAAACTGAGCGCCTCCTGTGTGTGTGTGTGTGTGTGTGTGTGTTTGTGCGCGTGCGTGGTTGATAGTATTTTTATCTCTTTCGGTGTTAATCAGATGGTCCTGTGACTCGCTCAGAGCTGCTGTCTGTCAGCAGAGAAAATCAAACCAAAAGTTCACTAAAGATTCAGTCTTCTGATTTATAATCAGTTATTGATCAGTTATTGATCAGTTTTCTGTGAGACTCCAGAGATTATAAAGTGCTGCTTTCTGTGTTTTACAAACAGTCATTGTCTTGCACATTAACCCTTCAAACCCTGGAACCACATCACTTTTCTTTTAAAAACAGCTAAAAAGACAACGAGCAACTTGGCAAGAAACGCCACTAAAATTGCAAAAAACTGGGAAAATCTAAAAAGGAGTTTTATGACAGGGAGAGAGAGAAAATGAGAGAAAAATATTATAAAATAATATTTAAAAAGGGAAAATGTCCATAAAACTACATTTTTATTTTTTATAATAATTCACATCATTTAGTTTATCTTTATTTATTCATTTTAGTTTTAGTTTAGTTTGTTCTTCTAAATTTCAGGTAAAAACAGTGATGAGAGCCGTCTGACGAGCCGTTGTGTCACTTGAACTCCAGTAAACTTTTCTGATCTGAGAATAGAAAGAGATTTAGAGCTCAGAGTCTGAGCTGCTGCTGCAGGAGCTCGGCGACAGCAACGCCTCCGCTCACGCCGGGGTCTCGTTTAAAACTGCCCTCGCTTAAACTTTAACTCCCCAAACTCCGAAAAATGCAAAGTGTCAAATAATAAAGAAGTGGAGCCAAATTCAGCTTCAGCACCTTTTTTCAGCCGGAGGGACCGTTTGGCTCACGCGTTTCTCGCGCTTCGTTTTTTGATCGCTTTGGCTGTGTTCATGCATAATGTGTACATTTTGGCACGACTGTGTATTTTTATTCAATCTTTGAATTTCCAGCTCAGAAAAAAAATAAGAAAAAAAAGCCAAATGTTTTCCCTTTAAAAATTGCAGACTTTTGTCTTTGAATTAATAAAAAAAAAATTCAAATTCCAAAAATCTACAAAAAAATTTAAGTAAAAAAAAAAGGCCCTAATTTTTTAAAGAAAACATGCTATGATTTCTTTGAAAAATAACAGTAAAATAAATATAGCCATTTAAAGTTGTATACCCTCCCCTTAAGCCAAAATAAAACACGGAAGTCCCTCCCCAGTTTAACAAATTTCCCTAGACTGAAAACCGAACACCTAATTAACGAATGTCTGAATAACCGAATACTCAGGTCCAGCCTAATTTAAAACACATGAAAATACTGCACAATAAAATCAAACAGTCACATATATAACAAAGAAAAACAGGCAGCAAACATCAAGAAAAGGTGCGATAAGTACAAAAGAGCAGAAAAGAAATCTAAAGAAAGACAGGCACGAAAAAACAAATTCACCGTGAGGGAATTTCTGGATCATTTCAGTCTCTTTTCTTCTTCCTGTTGTGATAACTGTGTGTGTGTTGATGCATGTGTCCTAAATGTAGTCCAGATTGTGTATTTGAGTGTAATCAGTGAATTTGCAGCTCAGCTCCTACAATAAGTCTAAAATACACTGTGGAAACTAAATAGTTACATTCAGACTGTTCAGGTCCAAAAATGCTCCATTGAAACCCATTCAAACTGACATTTTTGATCACCATCACTGACAGATCCCAGACTGTGAGAATAATAATAATTTAAAAAATGGAAATATTAAAAATAATTCTTTGTTTTTAAATCTGAAAACACAGTGGCATCAACCTGTCATGTAAAGGGTTAAAATTCTGAAAACTAATGAATATTTAATATTTATGATTAGGACCGATGGTTTGAGTGTGAGTAATATTAAAGTGGGCCCTAAAGGGTTAAAGGAAACACGGTGCAAAGAAAAGACGGTCCTTCTGTGAACCAGAAGCCTCGGCTGAGCGATGAGCTCTGCGGCGCTAAAAACGACGACTGTAGACGGTTAATTCAGCTTCTGTAAATCTGCCAGAGCTGCACGCCATCTCATCACGTCTGCCGCTCACGGTCACGCTGCAACGTTTCTGATCGCTGATCGCTGATCACATTAATGATCGCTGATCACATTGATGATCGCTGATCACATTAATGATGACTGACCACATTAATGATGACTGATCACATTTCTGATCACTGATCACATTTCTGATCACTGATCAGATTTATAATAACATGTATATTATATATATATATATATATATATATATATATATATATATTAAAAAACAAATGTCTGATTGGCATTTATACCTGACAAGACTTAAACTTTAGAAATCATGTGACTGAAGTTTCTGTAGTCATGTGATCACAGCTGATCAGATTATTGATCGTCGATCGGTTCACTGATGGCGTCTGTTTTCTGCTCCGAGGTGTTTCTGAGCGTCTGCAGGAGGAAAAGAACTCGTGAGGTTTCTCGTCTGAAGCCACGAGTGCTTGTTGTGACTTTTTATTTTTATCATTCAATCCAATATTTATCTGCGTTACCATGGCAACCAGTTAACATAGGCCTTTAAGACGCAGTTCAGATGGAGTCTGCATCAGGGACACGAGAGAACCCAGAGGAAAGTACTGCATTTAAAATCCTAACAAAGTAAAAAATACACAGATGTTCTCAGCTTCATGTTGTTGAAGTACCAGCAGTCAAAGTACGCAAGTGTTCTCAGCTTCATGCAGTAAATGTACGTGTAGTGCAGTGGAAATGTTCATGTGTAGCAACAGGTACATTTGCAGTAAAAAGTACATGTATTGTGTATTTGTGTAGTAAAAAGTAACTAATGTGTACTAAAAAGGATGTGTATTGTAGTAAAAGTATGTTTTATGTAGTAAAAAGTGTGTACAAAGTACATAATACAAGTCCTGTTTTTCTGCTCTGATGGCTGTGGGATCAAAAATGTCAGTTTGAATGGGTTTCAATGGAGCATTTTTGGACCTGAACAGTCTGAATGTAACTATTTAGTTTCCACAGTGTATTTTAGACTTATTGTAGGAGCTGAGCTGCAAATTCACTGATTACACTCAAATACACAATTTATGCACGAACACAGCCAAAATGATCAAAACATGAAGAAAGAAAGCGGTCCCTCAGGGGTTAAATGAGAAATAAATAATCAGCGGTGCAGCCGTAAACCGAACGGTGAAAATAATATTCCAGTAGTGTCCCTAAAGAACCGTCCAGCTCCAAAAATGTCAAATCTCCACGAGGCAGCAGAGATTTGAAGACATCTGCGTGAGTAAAAGTGTGGGACACCGGTGCAGGTCTGCAGGGCAGTTAGCTTTCACTCAAACACTGAAACAAACATCAAAAATGGGAGGTCGGTGTCGAAATTATCGGCTGCCAAAAATAAATCTGCAGAGGAAACGACTAAATGTTGCAGTTTAATTCTACTTCAGAAAGTTCTGTTTTTATCAAGTCTGGTAAAGATGTTTTTACTCATTTTTGAAATGGAAAAAGTAACTTATTACATCTTTAATCATGAGGTCGACTGGATGGTGAGCTGAAGGTAGAAAGTCTGATCAAAATGCAGATCAGGAGATTTGTGGCACCTGCACTCAAAACGTTACATCACAGCCGTGTAAAGCTTTAACCTGATCATCTGCTCCAGATCAGCAGAGACCAGACACACACACAAACAACACACAAACAGACACACAAACAAACACACAAACAAACAAACAACACACAAACAAACACACAAACAAACAAACAAACAAACAAACACACAAACAAACATACAAACAAACAAACAAACAACACACAAACACACAC
>NC_142183.1:506000-511000 GCF_026936395.1 Plectropomus leopardus
TACAGGGTTAAAGACCTGAGCAAACATTTTATCACCTAGCTGTGTGTGTGTGTGTGTGTGTGTGTGTGTGTGTCAGAGCAGACTTCAAAAAACAGGAAAAACAAAAACGTCATCGTGGCTCTGCAGCATTTTTTTTTCATTCTGCTTTATTTTGTGGTTTTTCAGAGGAGGAAAACAGTCATTACAGCTGCACAGAAACATGTTACACACACACACACACACACACACACACACACACACACACAGACTTTAAAAACAGCTGTAGAGTTATATTTTCTCCATTTTTCCTCTTTTTCAAGTTGTCAACTATTGATATATGACTTTAAAACAGCAGTTTACACAGTGGCTGATGGACAAATCAAAGGCAGGAACTCAGAATAATATTAATTAATTAATCAAACATGAACACACACAACAAACAGAAAAGTCAATAAAAGTCAAACTAAAAAGCCAGAAGAAAATGCAAAAGGTCAACAGGAACAAAGCAAATCAAAGGAATAAAACAGGCAGGTCACAAAAAATGTAGTTAAAGTAAATAAAAAAAAAAGTAAAAAAAAAAAAAAAAAAAGTAAAAAATTGCAAAATAAAGGACAATAAACACAATATAGGAAGACGAGAGATTTACTGACGCGTGCTACAGTCACGTCATCCTCATAAAGCGCTCGTTCGCGCGCTTCTTCTCCGTTATTATTCCGGTTCATTTCTGTCTCGTAGTTTGGCTCAGGGCTTCGTGCACGCTGCAGATATTTGTGGTGAAAGAGGATCAGCTCGTCTTTAGACTCTTTTTAGCGTAAATGTGTCATACAGACATTTAACTGCTGCATTTGGCTGATGGTGAATCATTTTTATTCCGTTATTGTAAAATCCAAACGTGTCACATGTGTCAGATACAGATCAGAGCGACAGTGTCGCAGGTTATCTGACAGGAAAACGCTCGTTTAATGTAAATGTAACAAATATCTTATATGTTGTTTTTCTGCCGTAATTGCTGTAAACTATTTCTGCTCTTCCTGACTCTTCACCTTCCTCTGGTCCAGACTTAGATCGACTTTATTGTCATTAAAAGTTAACACAACAGTGCACATTAGAAGAAGATTTCGTTGGTCTAGAAACAGTAAAGATGGAGGTAAAAAAGAGCCGCTGTATCTCAGCAGAGGGAAGAATGGCTCATGTGGTTTAACACTAAAGTCCCCGGTGCTCCGTGCGGCTCTGCGTTTCTGCAGGTCTGAACTTCATTCATCTCTGACCCAGAAACAGAGCGTGCACACCGTGACATCCGGACAAAGAAAACTTCTTTTTAGAGCCGCAACTCTAAAATCTGACCTCCGAAATAAAACGCACGGGTTTAGACGCAGCGTGACGTCCCTTCGACCGCATCATCACCGATGTCCTTCTGAATAAACCTTTACAAAGACACCGAAAAAACCTTCATGTTTAGCTTTTCCTCGCCGGTCCCCTGCAGACAGGAGCCGCTGATGGTTAACGCTGCGCTTTTTCAAACGTGTTACACAAAGACACACGCGCACAGGAAGCGTGCAGCGGCGGCGGCCGGCGCGCGGAGGGGAGCTCTCACAAATGGATGTTCGGGGCGCTCAGCGTGTCCCCGTGTAACTCGCTGCATCAATGGCAAAGCATTATGGGAGCTGTAGTTCCAAAGCGTGATTGAGCGTGATGACAGAAGGTATAACACTTTGTTGAAGTATTCATTTTTCTGTTTAAGTGTCGTCACATCAGAAGCAAACTGTGTGAATATGTGCAGGTTCTGGCGTCTGTTTTCTGTTGGTGTAGAGGTCAGAGGTCAGAGGTCAGCTCTAACTGTGTGAATGTGTCCAGTCAGCCCGTAAACACACTGATCGTGTGTGTGATTATAGAGCAGTTTTATGACTCTGTTGAACGTCAGCAGCATGATGTCACATCCTCTGAGGTCAAACGCTCTGTTTTATTAGATTTAAAGGAGTTTAATCAGCTCGATCACGTGACTGCGGACAAACAGATTCATTCACAGAATCAAACTTTTTCTGAGCTGCATTTTAAACAAACTGTGTTTTTGTGATTTCTGTTGTGAGTTTTGCTCTGATGTTCAGACTGACGCTTCAGATTACTGATGACAGTTCAGCAGGAAGTGAGACAGCTGACCAGGGAACCAGTTATTACGATTATTATTATTATCATTATTATGATTATCAATATTATTATCACTATTATGATTATTAATATTATTATCATTATTATGATTATTGTTATTATGATTGATCATTATAATAACAGTGGTGGTAGTAGCAGTGATTGTTGTTGTGTAGTAGTAATAATAATTCTTTATATAAGAATTTAATTCTTTAGCACCTTTAACTTCAGTTCAGGTTTGTCCTCAGGTTTGTCCTCTGAGGGACGAGACGTTCAGTTCAGGTTTGTCCTCTGAGGGACGAGACGTTCAGTTCAGGTTCGTCCTCTGAGGGACAAGACGTTCAGTTCAGGTTTGTCCTGAACAAACAGTGCTGAGAGCTGATTTATCTCTGCTGCTGAACATGTGAGGGAGGGAGCAGGAACTCTGACACGCCTGCAGGAGCACATGCTTCACCTCCTCCTGCTCCTGCTCCTCCTCCTCCTCCTCCTCCTCCTCCTCCTCCTCCTCCTCCTCCTTGTCGTCCTCGTCCTCGTCCTGCTCCTCTCAGATGTTTAAAGTCAGCTCGCCTGCGTGTAGAAACCAGCTATTTATTGTTTCAGCTCAGAGTTTAAATGAAGTTGGTGTCCAGTTTGCTTAGCAGAGCTTAGGAGTGTTTATACTCTGTGTGTGTGTGTGTGTGTGTGTGTGTGTGTGTGTGTGTTTTTCAGGGTGTGAGTGTTGGCCCCACAATGCTTGTGCAATCTGTGGGTGTGAGGCTTTACAGTGAGCGTTTCAGTGTGTGTTTCCTGTGTGTGTGTGTGTGTGTGTGTGTGTGTGTGTGTGTGTGTGTGTGTGCGTGCCTTTAGTGTGATCTTTTAGCTCCAGTGTTCTTGTGCAACGTCGATGTGGATGTTTGGATACACGCCCAGGCCTGTGTGTGTGTGTGTGTGTGTGTGTGTGTGTGTGTGTGTGTGTGTGTGTAATCCATCACCAGTTCAGCCAGCAGCAGAGTGAGAGCTGAAACTTGCTGCTGATGTTCGTGTACAGAACACACACTTTGTGTGTATATTGACTCCTAAAGAAGTACCTGAAAATACAAATATGACAAAGCTGGATAAATCACTCGACTTTATGCCAATGATTTCTCTTTTTTTCAAATTTAAGATTATTTTCAGGGCTTTTGGCCTTTATGTGATAGGTCAGATTTTAAGCACGAAACTGTACATGGGGCGCCCGCTTTACCAACCGAGCCCCTTGGCGCCCCAGAGATTTCTGATGCACATCAGCAATAAATGTCCATGAATCCATTCATCAGTGCACAACCAGTGACGAAGCAGAGACGGAGCAGAGACGGAGCAGAGACAAAGAAGAGACGGAGCAGAGACGGAGCAGAGACAAAGAACAGACGGAGCAGAGACGGAGCAGAGACAAAGAACAGACGGAGCAGTGACGAAGCAGAGACGGAGCAGAGACGGAGCAGAGACAAAGAAGAGACGGAGCAGAGACGGAGCAGAGACAAAGAACAGACGGAGCAGAGACGGAGCAGAGACAAAGAAGAGACGGAGCAGAGACGGAGCAGAGACAAAGAACAGACGGAGCAGTGACGAAGCAGAGACGGAGCAGAGACGGAGCAGAGACGGAGCAGAGACGGAGCAGAAACAAAGAAAAGACGGAGCAGAGACGGAGCAGAAACAAAGAAAAGACGGAGCAGAGATGATGAAGCTGAGATGATGAAGCTGTGATGATGAAGCTGAGATAATGAAGCTGTGATGAAGCTGAGATGATGAAGCTGAGATGATGAAGCTGTGATGAAGCTGAGATGATGAAGCTGAGATGATGAAGCTGAGATGATGAAGCTGTGATGAAGCTGAGATGATGAAGCTGTGATGATGAAGCTGAGATAATGAAGCTGAGATGATGAAGCTGAGATGATGAAGCTGTGATGAAGCTGAGATGATGAAGCTGAGATGATGAAGCTGAGATGATGAAGCTGTAATGAAGCTGAGATGATGAAGCTGTGATGAAGCTGAGATGATGAAGCTGTGATGAAGCTGAGATGATGAAGCTGAGATGAAGCTGAGATAATGAAGCTGAGATGATGAAGCTGAGATGATGAAGCTGTGATGAAGCTGAGATGATGAAGCTGAGATGATGAAGCTGTGATGAAGCTGAGATGATGAAGCTGTGATGAAGCTGAGATGATGAAGCTGAGATGATGAAGCTGAGATGATGAAGCTGAGATGATGAAGCTGTGATGAAGCTGAGATGATGAAGCTGTGATGAAGCTGAGATGATGAAGCTGAGATGATGAAGCTGAGATGATGAAGCTGAGATGATGAAGCTGTGATGAAGCTGAGATGATGAAGCTGAGATGATGAAGCTGAGATGATGAAGCTGAGATGATGAAGCTGTGAGCGGTTCCTCAGTAAACAGAAGCAGCTGAGAAATAAACCAGCAAACTTTCTCAGGAAACACTTTGACTGGAAACAGCTGATGAAGGCTGAAATCAGCCCAGAGCGACTCTTCCTCACTCGTTATCCTCCTCGCTGGCAGCAGCCGAGGCCGGAAACATTCTGCTTTCCATTGTCCCCCAGCCCGTCCCCCAGCCCGTCCCCCAGCCCGTCCCTCAGCCCGTCCCTCAGCCCGTCCTCATGAACATGAACCATCCTCACTGAGTGTTTGTCCTGGTTTAGATCAGCTGGTGTTTGTTTTGGAGAGGAAGAGATCTCCGTGAATAATTCAGCTCCTGAACGACGAACACTGAAGGAATCCTAACCAGGAGAGAAACTGAGCGCAGGGACGCTTTTTCTCCGTCGTCTGTCTTTATTTTGGTGGAGAGACTTTTTACACACTGTGCATGCAGCACACAGATCGATGCAACAGCGGAGAGCCAAAC